>NC_069502.1:214757560-214812560 GCF_027579735.1 Bombina bombina
AGGGCAGACCAGGCTGTTTCATGGCGTGCAGTGACTGGGGAGCTGAGCTCTGACTTTTCTTTTTATTTAAAGTTTAGTTTTTTTATTGGGGCAAGAGCGCTAACTGATGGAAGCCTAAGGGCTCTGGAGCACTCAGCCCTGCTGCTTACTGATGTAGTCTGACTGTAGGCAGTTAGTGCGGGATGACATTATTCATTTTCCTTTGCCTGCGCTCTGCTCTTCAGTCTGTCTGTGACTAGATACAGAAGCAGTTAGCGCAGGAGCAAGGAGGACGTATTTTAGGCCACAGTGTCTTTGACTGAGTGGCCACAGAGAGGAAGCAGTTTTTTTTAACCTACTCTCTACTCTTCTTTGAGAGACTGACTGTTGTGACTGCCTGACCTGACCTTACTAAGCTCACTAGCGCTGAGGCTATCTATTTGATTAAATGTTTATTAGGTTTAAGGTTAGCTCAAGAGTTGTCCATGGCTCAGCCGACATCTCAGGGCACTGGCAGGCAATACTGTGTGTAGAATTATTACACTGACTCAGATGCTGACAGCCTCTACAAGCAACATAATTCTCCCAGATAAGCAGAGAATGTGCCAATCACACAAGTGTTGGAAGCAAGGAACCGGTGAGTAAAGTTTGTGACAATTACATAACACAGAGGCTGTGTTGTATTATTGTACAAACAAGAATCGTCTCAAAAATACCTAAAATAATAATGGTTAAAATAAATTTCTATTAAGCAGCACACTAGCACAGAAAGCAAATAATTGTATACAGATCCCACACAATTTAATAACAGAAGGCACTGTGTAAAGAATTTATGCGGAATCTATAGACATGACAGTGTAGGAGTGGGAGGTAAGAGGGGACTGTAAATTGTGTGTTGCCATGCAAGACAGGACAGGACATAAAGGCTCCCAGGAGAACTCATTCTTTTTTTAACATGTATGCTCCTGTGTTAGAAATAGTTGTTATGCTATGTACATTGCTTAGGATGGTGTTCTCTATTCTTCCTCTTTTTCTCCTTAATTTTTTTTTTCATGTATGGTTCAGCATGCCATAGTTGTGTGCATGCATATGAGTATGTGTGTATATGTGTTATGTATGTGCATATCAGTGTGGGTGTATGTGTGGTGTGTATGCATATCAGTGTGGGTGTATGTGTGGTGTATGTGCATATCAGTGTGGGTGTATGTGTGGTGTATGTGCATATCAGTGTGGGTATATGTGTGGTGTATGTGCATATCAGTGTGGGTGTATGTGTGGTGTATGTGCTTATCAGTGTGGGTGTATGTGCATATCAGTGTGGGTGTATGTGTTGTGTATGTGCATATCAGCGTGGGTGTATGTGCATATCAGAGTGGGTGTATGTGTGGTGTATGTGCATATCAGTGTGGGTGTATGTGTGGTGTATGTGCATATCAGTGTGGGTGTATGTGCATATCAGTGTTGGTGTATGTGTGGTGTATGTGCATATCAGTGTGGGTGTATGTGTGGTGTATGTGCATTTCAGTGTGGGTGTATGTGTGGTGTATGTGCATATCAGTGTGGGTGTATGTGTGGTGTATGTGCATATCAGTGTGGGTGTATGTGTGGTGTATGTGCATATCAGTGTGGGTGTATGTGTGGTGTATGTGCATATCAGTGTGGGTGTATGTGTGGTGTATGTGCATATCAGTGTGGGTGTATGTGTGTTGTGTATGCATATGTGTGGGTGTTAGGGTGACCACATTTCCAAATTGCCATTCAGGGACGCCCCCCCTTCACCCTACCCCCTCAGCCCCCTTCACCCTACCCCCCTTCACCCTACCCCCCCCCAGAGAAAAAAAGCTGATTTTAATACCTTTTTTATTTTTATGCCAATTTTTTAAAGGAGAATAAAAAAATTGTGCAACAGACTAAATATATTGAATATAAGGAAGGAATCATTACCTAATGATGGATGGAACTGTTGGAACATCATGGAAGTGGACTGTCACTTTTTGTGTGAAATGATGCATCATTTTATAAAATTACTTTTATAATAAAGAACCTAGTAAAGTATTCCTATGAGTGAGTCATGTATTAGAGGATGAGGCTGCTGCCTGTCTGTGTCAGTATAAACTATTATTTTTAAATAATACAATAACACCATAACCTACCTGTCTCTGTGTCCAGAGTCTAAATTAAAGCTTATTCCCTTAGTCTCTCTGTCACTGACACTGTGACTGTGTGTGCGCTGTCTGTCTCGCAGTCTCTCAATTCTTCTAATCTCCTCTAGACTTGACAGTCACAGTAGAGCGGCGGCGGCAGACTATGGGGGTAATTTATGACATTACATACGTCATCAATCATATACTCCAGCTTCCCTCGCTCGAGCCGCCCTCATACCAATCCATAGTTAATTACTAAACTAAATTGCGCTCTGTGGCCGCCTCGAGTGTGCCTGGGCTAGGATGTCACTCCGTTCCTGACCTGCAGCAGCCTGCTGGCCTGGAAGCCAGAAACTGCGGCTGTGCTGCCTGGTCAATTACCACAATTGTGGACTCTGACTCAGCTTCTTTCCATTCCAGGACACTGCATTGTCCCGGAATGAAGGTGCCCGGGACGCGGGACAGACTTGCAATATGCGGGACTATCCCGGGCAATCCGGGACATGTGGTCACCTTAGTGGTGTATCAGGGGCGTATCATGGCCTAGGCAAACAAGGCATGGGCCTAGGGCGGCAGATTTGGAGGGGCGGCAGACTGAGCGGATCATATGCATGCTGCTGCTCAAAGGGGAACTAGGAGAGTGCACATGCTAATATTAGATGCATTGTTTGTGTTTTTTATTTGAAATTCTTTTTTTTTAAATGGTGGCAGTCCGGGTGAGAGAGCTGGAGTAGTTATTTAGTACGGGCAGCAGGAGTTAGTGTCAGGACTGGAGGCGGGATCTTTTTCACTTGCATCTCAGTCCGATACTTGTGACTGAGAGGATTGCAGAGGTACCGAGTTCACAGCGGTAAGTAGGGTTTTGCTTCAGAAAACAAACATCAGACAGTGAGTACACCATCCGATACTAGCTAGTTTTGAATTTAATGCCCTGCTTTTCCAGCCCACAGCACCTTAGTGACTGACAGCACAGCAGTGTATTAGCATTAGTTCCTGTTTGTTTCATGGGGCTATCACCGCAATGCCACATTGTTCTCACATAATCTCACTGTGTCAGATCTTGCTGGTGCAACGAGTTCCCTGCTCCAAATTACTGCATTCTACACTGCTGTTTTTGCCTTTCCACGATGTGTGTTATTTACACCCTGTCAGCTAACAGGCAACACACAGAAGAGAGGTAACAGGGGAGGTCAGTGCAATAAAGTTTCTGTGAATATTATGCTGCCTGCCTTTCCTGCTCTCGGTCTAATCAGATAAGATTCCCTCCTCCTCCTGCTAATTACCTTCACGGAGCTTTACAGAGTTGCAGACCATAACGTCTTCTGCTGTATTTCTGTACTTAGGTGAGACTTCTCAGGGTTATTTTAACTTATTTTAACCCTTTGCTGCCAGTGGCAGATATTTGTTAAAAAAAAAAATAATACAGCACAATTACTCAGCTTTCAGAACAAGCCTTGTTACAAGAGCCACTTAATGGGATATTTTCTGAATGTCATTTGCTATTTTACTTAGATAAACCTTGCAGCCCTGAATGATTTTGCTTAATCTTCACAGACAGAATAAGTGTATTCAAAATTACAAAAATATGAAATAAAAACAAAAATAAAGTAAAAATCCCCATAAAAATGTTTCTTTTCCTAGGATGTGTGTGTGGGAAAATGTCAGTGATGTCAGAGATAGGGTAGAAGAAAGAGTGTGTGTGTCTGTGTTTGTGATAGTGTAATAGTTTGTGAGTGAAAGTGTGTGTCAGACAGAGAGTCTGTGTTTCTTTTCTCATCCCCTTTCTTTCTGTCCTCTCCCACTAATTTTTCTCTTTCTCCTTTTTTCTCTCCCTCCAAACCTTCTGAGGTGCATGCAACCCACCTGAGGTATGCAAGTTTTTTGCTAGCGGTGGTGAATATTTACTTTGCAAATGCCATGAAAAAAAAAAGTTATGGAACACCCAGACCAAAAATATAAAAATATCAAGGCTGAAAAAAGGCCTTAAAGCTAGGATGGTAGGGGGTAGGGGGGCAGCAGAATTTTGAGTGCCGAGGGCAGCACAAAACCTAAATACGCCACTGGGGTGTATGTGTGGTGTGTATGCATATGAATGAGAGAGAAGTCTTAAGTTAATTAAAACTTTCCCACTCCCAAAAAAAGGCAGCAGGCCTACCTATCAGTCACAGGCTATGACCCCACTGCAAAATAATAAACTAAACATTCAGTTTCAAACTAACTGCAAGAAAATACAAATGTTTCTGCATACAAGGAGTTAAACCTTAATTATTATTTTTTCCCCCACCAACAAAAGGCACCAGACCTACCCATAAGTCACAGTATATGCTCCCAGTATAATATAATCAACGTAATGTGCAATTTCAAACTAACTGCAAGAAAAATGTTTCTGCACACAAAGTACTCCATGTACTAAGCGCTTAATCCATGTGGCCCAAAGGTTTAAACTTTGATTAAAACCGTTTTTACTCTCCCAAAAAGGCAGCAAGCCTACCTATCAATTACAGGCTATGGGGTAGATTTATAATGCAGTGGATGTTGCATTCTACGCCCATCATTTCAGGCAGGGGCAGCAATGCACAAGCAATTCACAAGAAATGCTTGTGCAATGTTATATGCCGACAGCGTATGCTGTCTTCATTTAGCGAGGTCGAGCGGACATAATTTGCTACAGCAAATCATGTCCGCTTAACTTGTGATAAATCTACCCCTATGACTCCACAGCAATATAAAAAACAAAACATGCAGTTTCACTAACTGCAAGAAAATAAAAATGTTTCTGCACACAAAGGGTTAAAATATAATTAAAACTTGTTTTACCCCCCTAAGAAAAAGGCAGCAGGCCTACCAATCAGTCACAGGCTATGCCCCCACTGCCATAAAATAAACCAAACATGCAATATCTAACTAACTGCAATAAATGTTTCTTAACAAAAAGGGCTAAAATGTAATTTAAAGTATAGTGATATTGTGAATAGTTCGCCGGCGAATAGTTCCCGGCGAACATAGCTTGTTCGCGTTTGCCGCGGCGGGCGAACATATGCGATGCTCGATCCGCCCCTATTCGTCATCATTGAGTAATACTTTGACCCTGTACCTCACAGTCAGCAGACACATTCCAGCCAATCAGCAGCAGACCCTCCCTCCCAGACCCTCCTACCTCCTGGACAGCATCCATTTTAGATTCATTTGGAAGCTGCATTCTTAGAGAGAGGATGGACAGTGTAGCTGCTGATGATTTAATAGGGAAATCGATAGCTAGGCTAGTGTATTCATTGTCCACTACAGTCCTGAAGGACTCATCTGATCTCTGCTGTAAGGACAGCACCCCAAAAAGCCCTTTTTAGGGCTAGAACATCAGTCTGCTTTTTTTTTTTTCCTGTGTAATCTAATTGCAGTTGCCTGCATGCCAGCGTGTGTGTCAGGCTCACAGCGTATACTATGCCCACTTGCCCAGTGCCACCACTCATATCTGGTGTAACAGTAGTGTAGATTTAAAAAAAAAAAACACTTTTTTGACTGTGTTAAATAATAGCAGTCAGTTTCCTTCACACGTGTGCGTTTCAGTGCTTGCCTGCCAGGGCACAGTGTCACCCCAGTGCAACTCATATCTGGTGTAACAGTAGTGTAGTTTTAAAAAAAACAACACTTTTTTGACTGTGTTAAATAATAGAAGTCAGTTTCCTTCACACATGTGCGTTTCAGTGCCTGCCTGCCTGCCTGCCAGGGCACAGTGTCATCCCAGTGCAACTCATATCTGGTGTAACAGTAGTATAGATTTAAAAACAACAACACTTTTTTTACTGTGAAATAATTGCAGTCAGTTTCCTTCACACGTGTGCGTTTCAGGGCCTGCCAGGGCACAGTGTCACCCCAGTGCAACTCATATCTGGTGTAACAGTAGTGTAGATTTAAAAAAAAAAAAACACTTTTTTGACTGTGTTAAATAATAGCAGTCAGTTTCCTTCACACGTGTGCGTTTCAGTGCCTGCCTGCCAGGGCACAGTGTCACCCCAGTGCCACCACTCATATCTGGTGTAACAGTAGTGTAGAGTTAAAAAAACAACACTTTTTTGACTGTGTTAAATAATAGCAGTCAGTTTCCTTCACACGTGTGCGTTTCAGTGCCTGCCTGCCAGGGCACAGTGTCACCCCAGTGCCACCACTCATATCTGGTGTAACAGTAGTGTAGAGTTAAAAAAACAACACTTTTTTGACTGTGTTATATAATAGCAGTCAGTTTCCTTCACACGTGTGCGTTTCAGTGCCTGCCTGCCTGCCAGGGCACAGTGTCACCCCAGTGCAACTCATATCTGGTGTAACAGTAGTGTAGAGTTAAAAAAACAACACTTTTTTTGACTGTGCTAAATAATAGCAGTCAGTTTCCTTCACACGTGTGCATTTCAGTGCCTGCCTGCCAGGGCACAGTGTCACCCCAGTGCAACTCATATCTGGTGTAACAGTAGTGTAGAGTTAAAAAAAACAACACTTTTTTGACTGTGTTAAATAATAGCAGTCAGTTTCCTTCACACCTGTGCCTTTCAGCGCCTGCCTGCCAGGGCACAGTGTCACCCCAGTGCAACTCATATCTGGTGTAACAGTAATGTAGATTTAAAAAAACAACAACACTTTTTTGACTGTGAAATAATAGCAGTCAGTTTCCTTCACACGTGTGCGTTTCAGTGCCTCCCAGGGCACAGTGTCACCCCAGTGCAACTCATATCTAGTGTAACAGTAGTGTAGATTTACAAAAAAAAAAAACTTTTTTGACTGTGTTAAATAATAGCAGTCAGTTTCCTTCACACGTGTGCGTTTCAGTGCCTGCCTGCCAGGGCACAGTGTCACTCCAGTGCAACTCATATCTGGTGTAACAGTAGTGTAGAGTTAAAAAACAACACTTTTTTGACTGTGTTAAATAATAGCAGTCAGTTTCCTTCACATGTGTGCGTTTCAGTGCCTGCCAGGGCACAGTGTCACACCAATGCAACTCATATCTGGTGTAACAGTAGTGTACATTTTTTAAAAAAAAATACAATTTTGACTGTAATAGATTGAATAGCAGTTAGTTGTCTGCAAGCGTGTGTCAGGCCTACAGCGTCTACTCTGCCAACTTCTGCCAGTGCACAGTGCCACTCACATCTGTTGTCACAGTAGCTTGCACGCATAGTACCACTAATTGAAAAAAAAAAAGACAGGCAGAGGCAGGCCACCCTGCAGGGGCCATCGTGTTCGTGGTGCTGTGATTCCCTTTGGCCCTAGAATAATGCTCAGTGTTTAGAGGCCATGTACCTCGAACAGTTCTGAGGACATAGTTGACTGGCTAACACAGGACACCCAATCTTCTACAGCTTCCGCTCGGAACCTTGACGCACCATCCTCCTCCAGCTTAGCTTCGGACACCTCTCAAGTTACCAGCCGCCCACCTGCCGCCACTACCAACACTAGCACCACAGCCGCTTTACTTGATCTGTCAGAGGAGTTATTTACACATCAGTTGGAAGAAATGAGTGATAGTGATGCGCAACCATTATTGCCAGAGGATGTAGATAACAGGGATATGTCTCAGTCAGGCAGCATTACACACATGGACGTATGGTGTGATGATGATGACGTTGTATCCGCTGCTGCTTCCTTTGTTGAGTTGTCAGATACAAGTGAAGCGGTTAATGATGACGATGCATCAGGTGGATGTCACGTGGGTGCCCGCTACAAGAGAAGAAGAAGAGGGTGAAAGTTCAGATGGGGAGACAGAGAGGAGGAGGAGACGAGTTGGAAGGAGGGGGAGGTCGTCGCAAGGAATTAGTGGCACAGTCAGGCAGCATGCATCGGCACCCGGGGTCAGCCAGACAGCACGCCAATCAACGCATGCTGTTGCCACCACCAGAATGCCGTCATTGCAGAGCTCAGCAGTGTGGCATTTTTTTTGTATGTCTACCTCTGACAACAGCGATGCCATTTGCAACCTGTGCCAAAAGAAACTGAGTCATGGGAAGTCCAACACCCACCTAGGTACAACTGCTTTGCGAAGGCACATGATTGCACATCACAAACGCCTATGGGATCAACACATGAGTACAAGCAGCACACAAACTCAAAGCCACCATCCTCCTCCTGGTCCAGCATCTTCAGCCACGTCAACCACTGCTGTCCTCACTCCGTGTCTCACCTTGAGCAGTTCCTGCTCATATGCCCACAGTCAGGTGTCTGTCAAGGACATGTTTGAGCGTAAGAAGCCAATGTCACAAAGTTACCCCCTTGTCTGGCATCTGACAGCTGGCTTGACTGAACTCTTAGCCACCCAGCTTTTACCATACAAGCTGGTGAAGTCTGAGGCATTCAAAAAATTTTTAGCTATTGGGGCACCACAGTGGAAGGTACCTGGACGAAATCTCTTTGCACAAAAGGCAATCCCCAACCTGTACTCAATTGTGCAAAAGGAAGTAATGGCATGTCTGGCACACAGTGTTGGGGCAAGGGTCCATCTGGCCACTGATACCTGGTCTGCAAAGCATGGTCAGGGCAGGTATATTACCTACACTGCGCATTGGGTAAACCTGGTGACGGCTGCCAAGCATGGAATGTGTGGCTCTGCAGAGGAGTTGATGACACAGCCATGACTTGCAGGAAGGCCTGCTGCCACCTCCTCTACTCCTCCCACTCCATCCTCTTCCATAACCTCCTCGGCTGAGTCCTCTTCTGCTGCTGCATCTTGCTCCACATCAACGGCACCCCCCCCAGCTCCCCAGGTACTATTCCAAATCCCGGATACGGCAGTGTCACGCCATCTTGGGGTTGACTTGCCTGAAAGCCGAGAGTCACACCGGACCAGCACTCCTGTTCGCCCTGAACGCACAGGTGGATCAGTGGCTGACTCCGCACAAACTGGAGATCGGCAAAGTGGTTAGTGACAACGGAAGAAATTTGGTGTCGCCATTGAATTTGGGCAAGTTGACACATGTGCTGTGCATGGCACATGTGTGTAATCTGATCGTACAACGCTTTGTGCATAAGTACCCAGGCTTACAGGACGTCCTGAAGCAGGCCAGGAAGGTGTGTGGCCATTTCAGGCATTCCTACACGGCCATGGCGCACTTTTCAGATATCCAGCAGCAAAACAACATGCCAGTGAGGTGCTTGATTTGCGACAGCCCGACACGTTGGAATTCAACACTCCTAATGTTCGACCACCTGATCCAACAAGAAAAACCCGTTAATGACTATTTGGATGACCGGGGTGCTAGGACAGCCTCTGCAGAGCTGGGAATTTTTTTGCCATGTTACTGGACGCTCATGCGCAATGCCTGTCCTTTTGTGGAGGTGACAAACCTAGTCAGTTGCACCAAAGGCACCATCAGCGACATCATACCATTTGTTTTCTTCCTGGAGCGTGACCTGCAAAGAGTGCTGGATCAGGCTGTAGATGAGCGTGAAGAAGAACAGTTGTGGTCACCATCACCACCAGAAACAGCCTTATCAGCATCGCTTGCTGGACCTGCGGCAACACTGGAAGATGATTGTGAGGAAGAGGAGTCAGAGGAGGAATGTGGCTTTGAGGAGGAGGAGGAAGACCAACCACAACAGGCATCCCAGGGTGCTCGTTGTCACCTATCTTGTACCCGTGGTGTTGTACGTGGCTGGGGGGAAGAACATACCTTCAGTGAGATCACTGAGGACGAGGAACGGGACATGAGTAGCTCAGCATCCAACCTTGTGCAAATGGGGTCTTTCATGCTGTCGTGCCTGTTGAGAGACCCTCGTATAAAAAGGCTGAAGGAGAACAACCTGTACTGGGTGTCCACGCTACTAGACCACCGTTATAAGCATAAAGTGCCTGAAATGTTACCAAATTACTGCAAGTCAGAAAGGATGCAGCAGTTCCAAAATAAATTAAAAAGCATGCTTTACACAGCGTATAAGGGTGATGTCACAGCACAACGGGAATCTAACAGGGGAAGAGGTGAAAGTAATCCTCCTCCTTCTACGACCACGCCGGCAAGGACAGGACGCTGTACAGACGTGTTGTTGATGGAGGACATGCAGATCTTTTTAAGTCATACTAATCGCCACAGCCCTTCGGGGTCCACCCTCAGAGAACGACTCGACCGACAGGTAGCAGACTACCTCACCTTAACTGCAGATATCGACACTCTGAGGAGCGATGAACCCCTTGACTACTGGGTGTGCAGGCTTGACCTGTGGCCTGAGCTATCCCAATTTACGATAGAACTTCTGGCCTGCCCCGCTTCAAGTGTCCTGTCAGAAAGGACCTTTAGTATAGCAGGAGGTATTGTCACTGAGAAGAGGTCGCCTAGGTCAAAAAAGTTTAGATTACCTCACCTTTCTTAAGATGAATGAGGGATGGATCCTGAAGGGATTGACTCTGGGCGATACATTCAACTAAAAAAGGCCTGATGAGATGAGCTGCCTTGGGCTAAAAATGGTCCACACACTGCTGTATTTTATCTCTGAATGCCGGATGACTTGAGTGACTTATCTGCCACCAACTAGGGTTCAAGCCGCAATGTTTTAGGGCACTTTCTGCCTGGGAAACAAACATTAATTTTTCTACAGCAGCGGCTGCAACAATACCTAATTTTTCAGGCATGTGTACATGCCTCATTTTTCTGGCCTCTGGTGCTGCACTGTGGCTTCAAAAACCAAACAAAAAAAAAAAAAGGCACATAACAGGGATTAAACTGATAGGAATATACTTAACACACCACTCCTATCTGGTGGCAGATTAGATTGCACACGCAGTGCCCCAAATTTGAAGTAGGAGGTCCGACCAAGCATCTTTTTCCATCTCCCGGTTCCTAAAATCGATGCCATATACACGTCCCCTGATAGAGGACGTAACAGGGATTAAACTGATAAGAATAGAACTACTTAACACACCACTCCTATCTGGTGGCACATTAGATTGCACGCGCAGTGCCCCAAATTTGAAGTAGGAGGACCGACCAAGCATCTTTTTCCAACTCCCGGTTCCTAAAATCAATGCCATATACACGTCCCCTGATAGGGGACGTAAAAGGGATTAAACTGATAAGAATAGAACTACTCAACACACCACTCCTTTCTGGTGGCACATTAGATTGCACGCGCAGTGCCCCAAATTTGAAGTAGGAGGACCGACCAAGCATCTTTTTCCATGTCCCGGTTCCTAAAATCGATGCCATATACACGTCCCCTGATAGGGGATGTAACAGGGATTAAACTGATAAGAATAGTACTACTTAACACACCACTCCTATCTGGTGGCACATTAGATTGCACGCGCAGTGCCCCAAATTTGAAGTAGGAGGACCGACCAATCATCTTTTCCCATCTCCCGGTTCCTAAAATCGATGCCATATACATGTCCTCTGATAGGGGAGGTAACAGGGATTAAACTGATAGGAATAGTACTACTTAACACACCTTATAGTAACGCAGAGAGAGGCAACACAAATAGAGGAGTCTGAAGAAGAGGAGTCAGAGGAGGAAGGTGGCTTTGAGGAGGTGGAAGACCAAACACAGCAGGCATCCCAGGGGGCTAGTTGTCACCTTTCGGGGACCCTTGGTGTTGTACGTGGCTGGGTGGAGGAAGAGACCTTCAATGACATTAGTGAGGACAAGGAACAGGACATGGTTAGCTTGGTATCCAACCTTGTGCAAATGGGGAGTTTGCGGTTGTGCAAATGGACTGTTTGCGGTTGTTTGCGGTGCGTTAAAGGGACAGTCTAGGCCAAAATAAACTTTAATGATTCAGATAGAGCATGTCATTTTAAACAATTTTCAAATTTACTTTTATCACCAATTTTGCTTTGTTCTCTTGGTATTCTTAGTTGAAAGCTTAACCTAGGGGGTTCATATGAAAATTTCTTAGACCTTGAAGCCCACCTCTTTCAGATTGCATTTTAACAGTTTTTCACCACTAGAGGGTGTTAGTTCACGTATTTCATATAGATAACACTGTGCTCGTGCACGAGAAGCTATCTGGGAGCAGGCACTGATTGGCTAGACTGCAAATCTGTCAAAAGAACTGAAAAAAGGGGCAGTTTGCAGAGGCTTAGATACAAGATAATCACAGAGGTTAAAAGTATATTATTATAAATGTGTTAGTTATGCAAAACTGGGAAATGGGTAATAAAGGGATTATCTATCTTTTAAAACAATAAAAATTCTGGTGTAGACTGTCCCTTTAAATGGGGAGTTTGGTCTGTCACTGTGAAGCGGGCATAACCCTTACACTACCTGATCGATACAACATCATACCTGATGTTTTAAAGCACGTTATTCCAAACAATTTAGGAATGTTAGGTGATTTATGCCCTTTATGGATTAAAACCAGACTCTGCATCAACTATGTAATTTTCCATGGGAGTTTTGCCATGGATCCCCCTCCAGCATGCCACAGTTCAGGTGTTAGTACCCTTGAAACAACTTTTCCATCACTATTGTGGCCAGAAAGAGTCCCTGTGGGTTTTAAAATTCACCTGCCTATTGAAGTCTATGGTGGTTCGCCCAGTTCGCCCGTTCGCGAACAGTTGCGGAAGTTCGCGTTTGCCATTCGCGAACTCATAATTTTAGGTTTGCGACATCACTATTAAAGTATTTTCCCCAAATAAAGGCAGGATTTGCCTACTTCACAGCTACTCTCCCACTGCAATTATAATTTTTTAGCTTAACTAACTTAAAACTAAAATGATACCTTACAAAAAAAAATTACATCCGGCATTGGACCTGCTCTAGGGCCCGAGCCCGGATCAGGCTCCGGAGCTACTTTGCCCCTGATTGCACCCTTGCAGGGTGTCGATGGGGCCAGATTGCTCCTAGCTAGGCCTCAACATGTGGCGCTCGTCTGTGGGGGTGGGCCTGATTTGCGGCCTACCCCGCAGATGGCACCGGAGCCTTCTGCCACACCACTTCATGTTGAGGCCCCTGGGTCCACATCCGGACATGGATCTGCAGTAGCGGATGGGCCCAGGTTGGATTCAGAGGCTGGACAGCCTTCTGATGGGGCACAGCGGTATAGCCCAGCGGTCGGGCATCCTCAGGACCCAACTGCACTTACTGATGTAGCGGTTTCCTCCATCTCAGTCCCGGTCGCGGCCCCGCTCACTTCCGGTCAAGCGGTGGGAGGGACTTCTGGTCAGGGCCTGAGCAGAGGACGTGTCGGCTCGGCCCGGAGAGGTGCAAAGAGGAGCGCTCTCTCCGCATCCCTATCTCCTCAAGGTAGGAGAGGGGTGCCGGCCGGGGGGAGGGAGGGGCAAGTGAGGTTGGTTCTTGAAAGGCACCAAAGTCAGTTGTGCAGGCGGAGTGGGTCTTTTCAAACAATGTACTTGGGGAGGGGGACCCATATGATGAGCCCTGGGCCCTATGGCCTAAGGGACAATGTGGTAGATTTACATAATTTGGGAACAGGGCCTAGGATGTTTAATGCAGATCAATCATTTCAAATGCATGATGTTACTGGGCAGGATCGTGGGGAAAGCATGTGGGGGCCAGGGGGCACTGTAGGCAGAGGGTTGCCACATCATGGCCAGTCTGGTGAGCAGGTGGGTGTGCGTAGCGCGCAGCAGGCTGTGTATGAGTGTGCTAGTATATAATTAGTGCGCCAATGGTCTGAAAATCCACTGTCTGTATGACAGTGAGACACAATCACAGTGTTAAAAATCTAAATATATAACTATACGATACAAATCGTTATAGAAAAATACCCCATTCAAATTATATTAGGATACAAATGATTCTTAAGAAACAAATAAATTCTTCTTAGATATTAAAAGTGATAACATAATATAGTGGTGTCTTTGCAGCAAACACCCCAAAATAATAAGGTGATAAAACTGCAAGGGCACTGTAAATAATAAACACAGCAATGTGATAGAATTGTAAAATATTATAGTGAAAAAGTCCCAATGATCAAAGTTCAAAGTGTTACATATATGATGGGCGTAATGTCCAAATCACAGTAGGCAGGCTCTTCTCCAAAAGATCCCTGTTGGTGACCCAGGGGTGGATACTAAATAGAAAAAAAGATAAAAGAAGGCGCCAACATAGTGCGGTTACCAATGGGATGGAACACGCTTAGTAAATAATACCAGGTACTCACAGGATGAAAGACACTTGAGAAGTGTCACAGGTGCCTCCTGGACTCTCAGAGTTGTCCAGCTAACTCCCACTCCACTGTGGTGGTAAGGTTCCGCTTGTCTCTACCGATTAAGATGGCTCCGCTAGTGGTTGTGGCTCCCAGCCAGTATTCCAATAGGACTCTCTTGCGGTTTCCCCAAATCCAGCTATCCAGTTAAAATCCGTGCTCTCCGGTGAGAGGTGATACAGCAAGGATAAAAGTGGTTTGTGACGGTGGTAACAAACTACAATGTTGCCATTAAAAATATCAGAAAAGAAAGTTCGTGGCTGCAGTAATAAAATCAAAAAAGACTTTATTTACACAACGTTTCTCGGTCTGTACGTGACCGTTTCCTCAGGTGCATAAGTGTATAATAAAACACATAAAAACCACGAACTTATATCAGTAATACAGCGTCTCCAAATGCATACTGCGCATGTACGTGGGTGTGTCCCCATACTGGGAGTTCCATTGGCGTAAACTAACCAATGAGGTGCTTGTAATCACACACCTCCATAATTACGAGTGTATTGGGGAATTACTCAGTGTGGTTTTAACAAATAGCCCACACAGTTTTAAAAGCCACACCGGGCCATGGTAATCAATAAATCTGATGATCAGATAACGTACAAGAAAAAATATTATCTAAAAAAAATATATACATGTATATAAAAATATATATAAAAACATATCAATAAAATGTGTAAATATACAAACTACCAGATTGGGCACACCCACTCGCTATGTATACATACATACTATTACTAACGTTCATGAAGTCATTAACTCTTCATAAAATTGGTTCACATACAGATGGTTAATTGCATGGATATAGGAGAGATCTTACATGTAAAATGCAAACTATGAATATAGTAACCTATATGTAAAAAAATATATTAGAAGTATAATACGTCTCTCCCCAAAGATACGATTAATTCCATAATTTGGTTAAAAATGACAGTATTAGATAAATCAATATTCGTCTACATGATCAGAGAGAAAATTGCTTAACCCTAGACAGAGTGATTAATATAAAAAACTTAGCTAGGGTGAATGAAAAGGATTTAGAACCCAATCCAACCTGACTGTCTAGTTATAAGGACTTGTAATAACTGTGTTAGCTCCTTAATGGACATTAATCATGTTGTTTCTATAAGGTGCCTAGACTCAAACTGGTTTTACTTATTTAGAGGTACATAACGTGACATTCATATAAATAGTAACGATATATTGTAAATCAAAATACATTAAATTTTATAACCACATATACATGTTGATGCTAACAGGAGTCAGGAACCCAGTCCTACAAATCTAAATGAAAATACTAATTAAAATGACCTCGAATTAGGTACTAAGTGTTGGGTTTGCTGTATGTGGACTATAGTTTGATCACTTGATGATGTTCATTATTCCTCATAATATAGTGCTTATAATTATAGTAAAATTATTTAGCTAACATATACCTAGTGTATTAGATGAAAAGGGTCAAATTAAAGCTAGATGGTAATCTCACATCAATGAAGGAGGATAATAACAATAGGGTTATAATGTGTCTAGCAGTATAATAATATCAGTGTGGAGCCTATATATCAGGGGTGGGTATTAAAGTCCTATATTGAACTAAATACAGAATGACTCATAGTAGATCAGTTAGTTGAAGGCCGCCATATCAATATTAGCGTTTAGGCCACCAGGGGACAGGGTGCGCATCTTCCAGATCCAAAAAGTCTCCCTTTGTCTTAAATGCAAATATCTGTTTCTACCCCATTTGGGGTACACTTGTTCTAGAGGGAATATGCTAAACACATTTGATGTATTAGTATGGCATGTATTAGCATGCCTAGGGACACTATGATTGGCAATGTTTTTACTGATATTCCTTAGATGCTCACCCCATCTTTTTTTGAGGGGTCTCGAGGTCCTACCCACATACTGGACCCCACAGCTGCATTCTAACAAATAAACTACAAAGGCCGAATCACATGTAAAGTGTGTTTTGATATGACATTTTTCCTTACTAATATAGGATGCAAATTCAGTTCTCTTGCTATTTGTGTATTGACATAATCCACAATTAGCTCTATTGCACTTAAAAAAACCTGGTTTGTCTAGGAACTTATTACCTCTTATACTACTTAATTTACTCGTCAGTGATCTTTTCTTCATTACTATTTTACTCGGGGCTAGTACATTCTTTAACGTGGGAGCTCGTCTAAAAGTACAGACAGGTGTATTACCTATACTCTCCCTCAGCAAAGGGTCCCCTGTCAAAATGTGCCAGTGTTTGCCTAATATAGTTTTAATTTTATTATGGTTGTTATTGAATTGTGTTATGAATCTGACTTTCTCACTCCCTTTAATAGAACCTCCAATAGGTATAGTCTCCTTATTCTTGGCAAAGAAATCTTCTCTGCATTTATTTCTTGCTCTCTTGTAGCTAGTCTCAATAAGATCTGTGGGGTAATGTTTTTCAACAAACCTTTTCTTTAAAATATTAGCTTGTATATCAAAACTGTCTAAATCTGTGCAATTCCTACGAATCCTACAGAATTGGTTGTAAGGGATATTGTTCTTCCACGGTAAGTGGTGGTTGCTTTTATAGTTCAAATAACTGTTAGCATCCACCGACTTAAAAAAAGTTTTGGTAGAGATGTTACCTACACTGTCCCATGTTAAAATGAGATCCAGAAATTCTATACTAATCGCATCTATTTTAGAAGTGAAGTTCAGACCTAATGAATTGTTATTCAGACTATCCAAAAATTTCTGAGCCAATGATGTGTCCCCCTCCCAGATGAACAACAGGTCATCTATGAAGCGGCCATAGAAAACCAGGTTCGCCCCATATGAGGAAGGATATATATATTGTTCCTCAAAAAATCCCATAAAGAGATTAGCAAAACTAGGGGCGAACCTGGTTCCCATGGCCGTTCCCCTAATCTGCAAGTAAAATTTCTCCTGATATACGAAGTAGTTATTTTTTAATACAAAAGATATGCATTCCAAAAGGAAATCTCTTTGCTTGACTGGCATGTATATGTCCCTCTCCAAGTAATATTGGATGGCTTGAATACCCAGATGGTGTGCAATATTAGAATATAGGGCAGAGACATCACAGGTCAGCCATATCAAATTTCTTCCCTCTTTCTTTATGTGTGATAACTTATATATTAAGTCTGGTGTATCTTTTATGTAGGATTTTAAAGTAATCACAGATTTTTTTAAAAAGGAATCCACATATTCGGATAAATTACAGGTTAAATTATCGATTCCTGATATGATGGGCCTCCCCGGAGGGTCCACCATACTCTTATGTATCTTTGGGAGGTGATAGTAATATGCCATATTTGGTGCATAGGGTATTAAATAGTCTCTCTCTTTCTTAGTAAGTATTCCCTCTAACCAGCCTGCATCAACCATTTTAATCAAGTTAGTTAGAAATTTTGCTGTGGGATTGTATGTTAATAATTTGTAATATTCTGTGTCTAAAAGAATACGATCAGCTTCTTTGATATAATCCTTAATATTCTGGATGACTATCCCACCTCCCTTGTCCGCTTGTCTAATTGCTATATTTTTGTTGGCTGCTAGTCTAGATAAAGCTGTTAATTCATAAGCATTCAAATTTGGATTCTTAATATTTTTTTCAGAAAGTTTGCCAAATTCTTCCAAAACTAGATTTTGAAATATTTCTAGACTAGTTCCTGTACAAGGAGGATTAAAGTTGGATTTAGGGGTCAAATCAGAATGTAAGTAATTCTCAAATAATTCATCACATAATATCTCAGGCTCAAAATAGATAATATCTGTCAAGGGCCTTTCTGTCATTTCATTCGTTAGAATTGGTGCATGACCAGTACCTTTGAGCTTCTTGTCACAGAAATATCTTTGGATCGACAATTTTCGCACAAATTTATTTAAATCTACAAATAATTCGAACAAATTGTGATTTCTAGAAGGACAGAAAGAGAGCCCTCTATTTAAAACTCCCACCTCCTCATTAGTTAAAACATGATCAGAAAGATTAAAGATGTTCTCCCTCATTCGTTTAAATTTCTCCTTTTGGGATGACTTAGCTCTCCCTCTGCTGCCACGTTGGCGTATGATCTTTTTTTCGGGGTAGTTGTTGCAATCTCTCTTTCTGGGCCCCTCTCTAGCTGTTTTAATCGTATCGGTGTGTGTCTTACCTGCGGGGAGTTGTAGGGTAATCTCTGTGCCTGATGAAAAACCTGCGGGCTACTCATGGGTTCCCTCTCTTGTCTTTGTACAAAATTGCTATTGTTTGTCATATGGCTTCTAGTGTCATTATGGTGGTTATTTCTAGGGGTATATGTGTTTGGATCCCTTGTGTTGTCTGGGAATCGATGAGATCTATAGTGATGGTGGCCAAATTCATTTTGGTGGTCCCTATTGGACCAATGTCTCCAATCTCTATTAAACTCGTTTCTGGGCGTGTAACTAAAGTTTTGTTTATAACTATAATTATAATTATCATCCCCTCTCTCATGGTGGGAGACTTGATTCCCATAGTTGGAGAGATAATTACTGTTACCCACAGAATGATTGGATATAAAATTACTATTGCTAGCAGAATTCTTTCTATTTCTAATAAAATTATTATTCCTAAATTGGACATTTTTCTTTTTGTCCTTGGGTTTTTTGTAATCAACTTTAACCCAGGTGTCTGGTCCAATTGCATTCGAGACAGGCTCCTGATTGTCAGAATCTTCTAATTTATTCCTAGAGTGTGAGTCATATACTTTATCCTCTAAATAGTCTTGTTCATCCCTCGCTAACTTTTTAATTTTAGTGGATATAATTTTCTTTTGGAATACATCAGATTTCTCCTGTACCTCTTGGGTAAATTTAGCATAATCTGTATTAGACTCAAACTTAAGTAAACAATTTTGGATTTCCTCTATCTCTGTCTCTACTTTATTCAAAAGGGTCTCCCGAAATTCAATTAAAAGATCTATAAGTTTAAAAGAACATTCAGTTAAAATACTAAGCCATTTGGTAGTAAGTTCCGGATCATGTTTAAAAGAACACTGTTTGGATATCCTTAGACCCCTTGGTATATGCCCTTTTTCTTTATATTTACGAAGTGTATCTATATCCCACCAGTGTCTATGTTCGTTCTTAAGTGCTTCCTCTAATTTGTGAAATAATTGAACCATAGATAGATCACTGGTGGATTCATTACACATATCTATAGTATTATCATTGCAGCTTAGGGCTTTTCTATTGTTGATCCTTTGATCTTTGCTCTGCATTGTACTACTAAGTGATAAATTCTGATAGGGAATAATAAGTGTACTAAATAAAAAAAGTGTCAATAATTATAATGTGATAAAATTATCTAATGAAGTGAATCAAATAAATAATTATATGAGAAGTGTATATAAAATATATAATTTTGTAATGTATTCAATGATACCCACAATACTCTAGTGATATATAATAGTGGGTGATCGAAAGTGAACTATTGTGAAGTAATTAAAATATTCAAACCTAGTCGCAACCTAATCGATTCCCAAAAAAAATTGATCAAAAAAGTGCTAGTATATAATTAGTGCGCCAATGGTCTGAAAATCCACTGTCTGTATGACAGTGAGACACAATCACAGTGTTAAAAATCTAAATATATAACTATACGATACAAATCGTTATAGAAAAATACCCCATTCAAATTATATTAGGATACAAATGATTCTTAAGAAACAAATAAATTCTTCTTAGATATTAAAAGTGATAACATAATATAGTGGTGTCTTTGCAGCAAACACCCCAAAATAATAAGGTGATAAAACTGCAAGGGCACTGTAAATAATAAACACAGCAATGTGATAGAATTGTAAAATATTATAGTGAAAAAGTCCCAATGATCAAAGTTCAAAGTGTTACATATATGATGGGCGTAATGTCCAAATCACAGTAGGCAGGCTCTTCTCCAAAAGATCCCTGTTGGTGACCCAGGGGTGGATACTAAATAGAAAAAAAGATAAAAGAAGGCGCCAACATAGTGCGGTTACCAATGGGATGGAACACGCTTAGTAAATAATACCAGGTACTCACAGGATGAAAGACACTTGAGAAGTGTCACAGGTGCCTCCTGGACTCTCAGAGTTGTCCAGCTAACTCCCACTCCACTGTGGTGGTAAGGTTCCGCTTGTCTCTACCGATTAAGATGGCTCCGCTAGTGGTTGTGGCTCCCAGCCAGTATTCCAATAGGACTCTCTTGCGGTTTCCCCAAATCCAGCTATCCAGTTAAAATCCGTGCTCTCCGGTGAGAGGTGATACAGCAAGGATAAAAGTGGTTTGTGACGGTGGTAACAAACTACAATGTTGCCATTAAAAATATCAGAAAAGAAAGTTCGTGGCTGCAGTAATAAAATCAAAAAAGACTTTATTTACACAACGTTTCTCGGTCTGTACGTGACCGTTTCCTCAGGTGCATAAGTGTATAATAAAACACATAAAAACCACGAACTTATATCAGTAATACAGCGTCTCCAAATGCATACTGCGCATGTACGTGGGTGTGTCCCCATACTGGGAGTTCCATTGGCGTAAACTAACCAATGAGGTGCTTGTAATCACACACCTCCATAATTACGAGTGTATTGGGGAATTACTCAGTGTGGTTTTAACAAATAGCCCACACAGTTTTAAAAGCCACACCGGGCCATGGTAATCAATAAATCTGATGATCAGATAACGTACAAGAAAAAATATTATCTAAAAAAAATATATACATGTATATAAAAATATATATAAAAACATATCAATAAAATGTGTAAATATACAAACTACCAGATTGGGCACACCCACTCGCTATGTATACATACATACTATTACTAACGTTCATGAAGTCATTAACTCTTCATAAAATTGGTTCACATACAGATGGTTAATTGCATGGATATAGGAGAGATCTTACATGTAAAATGCAAACTATGAATATAGTAACCTATATGTAAAAAAATATATTAGAAGTATAATACGTCTCTCCCCAAAGATACGATTAATTCCATAATTTGGTTAAAAATGACAGTATTAGATAAATCAATATTCGTCTACATGATCAGAGAGAAAATTGCTTAACCCTAGACAGAGTGATTAATATAAAAAACTTAGCTAGGGTGAATGAAAAGGATTTAGAACCCAATCCAACCTGACTGTCTAGTTATAAGGACTTGTAATAACTGTGTTAGCTCCTTAATGGACATTAATCATGTTGTTTCTATAAGGTGCCTAGACTCAAACTGGTTTTACTTATTTAGAGGTACATAACGTGACATTCATATAAATAGTAACGATATATTGTAAATCAAAATACATTAAATTTTATAACCACATATACATGTTGATGCTAACAGGAGTCAGGAACCCAGTCCTACAAATCTAAATGAAAATACTAATTAAAATGACCTCAATTTTTTTTGGGAATCGATTAGGTTGCGACTAGGTTTGAATATTTTAATTACTTCACAATAGTTCACTTTCGATCACCCACTATTATATATCACTAGAGTATTGTGGGTATCATTGAATACATTACAAAATTATATATTTTATATACACTTCTCATATAATTATTTATTTGATTCACTTCATTAGATAATTTTATCACATTATAATTATTGACACTTTTTTTATTTAGTACACTTATTATTCCCTATCAGAATTTATCACTTAGTAGTACAATGCAGAGCAAAGATCAAAGGATCAACAATAGAAAAGCCCTAAGCTGCAATGATAATACTATAGATATGTGTAATGAATCCACCAGTGATCTATCTATGGTTCAATTATTTCACAAATTAGAGGAAGCACTTAAGAACGAACATAGACACTGGTGGGATATAGATACACTTCGTAAATATAAAGAAAAAGGGCATATACCAAGGGGTCTAAGGATATCCAAACAGTGTTCTTTTAAACATGATCCGGAACTTACTACCAAATGGCTTAGTATTTTAACTGAATGTTCTTTTAAACTTATAGATCTTTTAATTGAATTTCGGGAGACCCTTTTGAATAAAGTAGAGACAGAGATAGAGGAAATCCAAAATTGTTTACTTAAGTTTGAGTCTAATACAGATTATGCTAAATTTACCCAAGAGGTACAGGAGAAATCTGATGTATTCCAAAAGAAAATTATATCCACTAAAATTAAAAAGTTAGCGAGGGATGAACAAGACTATTTAGAGGATAAAGTATATGACTCACACTCTAGGAATAAATTAGAAGATTCTGACAATCAGGAGCCTGTCTCGAATGCAATTGGACCAGACACCTGGGTTAAAGTTGATTACAAAAAACCCAAGGACAAAAAGAAAAATGTCCAATTTAGGAATAATAATTTTATTAGAAATAGAAAGAATTCTGCTAGCAATAGTAATTTTATATCCACTCATTCTGTGGGTAACAGTAATTATCTCTCCAACTATGGGAATCAAGTCTCCCACCATGAGAGAGGGGATGATAATTATAATTATAGTTATAAACAAAACTTTAGTTACACGCCCAGAAACGAGTTTAATAGAGATTGGAGACATTGGTCCAATAGGGACCACCAAAATGAATTTGGCCACCATCACTATAGATCTCATCGATTCCCAGACAACACAAGGGATCCAAACACATATACCCCTAGAAATAACCACCATAATGACACTAGAAGCCATATGACAAACAATAGCAATTTTGTACAAAGACAAGAGAGGGAACCCATGAGTAGCCCGCAGGTTTTTCATCAGGCACAGAGATTACCCTACAACTCCCCGCAGGTAAGACACACACCGATACGATTAAAACAGCTAGAGAGGGGCCCAGAAAGAGAGATTGCAACAACTACCCCGAAAAAAAGATCATACGCCAACGTGGCAGCAGAGGGAGAGCTAAGTCATCCCAAAAGGAGAAATTTAAACGAATGAGGGAGAACATCTTTAATCTTTCTGATCATGTTTTAACTAATGAGGAGGTGGGAGTTTTAAATAGAGGGCTCTCTTTCTGTCCTTCTAGAAATCACAATTTGTTCGAATTATTTGTAGATTTAAATAAATTTGTGCGAAAATTGTCGATCCAAAGATATTTCTGTGACAAGAAGCTCAAAGGTACTGGTCATGCACCAATTCTAACGAATGAAATGACAGAAAGGCCCTTGACAGATATTATCTATTTTGAGCCTGAGATATTATGTGATGAATTATTTGAGAATTACTTACATTCTGATTTGACCCCTAAATCCAACTTTAATCCTCCTTGTACAGGAACTAGTCTAGAAATATTTCAAAATCTAGTTTTGGAAGAATTTGGCAAACTTTCTGAAAAAAATATTAAGAATCCAAATTTGAATGCTTATGAATTAACAGCTTTATCTAGACTAGCAGCCAACAAAAATATAGCAATTAGACAAGCGGACAAGGGAGGTGGGATAGTCATCCAGAATATTAAGGATTATATCAAAGAAGCTGATCGTATTCTTTTAGACACAGAATATTACAAATTATTAACATACAATCCCACAGCAAAATTTCTAACTAACTTGATTAAAATGGTTGATGCAGGCTGGTTAGAGGGAATACTTACTAAGAAAGAGAGAGACTATTTAATACCCTATGCACCAAATATGGCATATTACTATCACCTCCCAAAGATACATAAGAGTATGGTGGACCCTCCGGGGAGGCCCATCATATCAGGAATCGATAATTTAACCTGTAATTTATCCGAATATGTGGATTCCTTTTTAAAAAAATCTGTGATTACTTTAAAATCCTACATAAAAGATACACCAGACTTAATATATAAGTTATCACACATAAAGAAAGAGGGAAGAAATTTGATATGGCTGACCTGTGATGTCTCTGCCCTATATTCTAATATTGCACACCATCTGGGTATTCAAGCCATCCAATATTACTTGGAGAGGGACATATACATGCCAGTCAAGCAAAGAGATTTCCTTTTGGAATGCATATCTTTTGTATTAAAAAATAACTACTTCGTATATCAGGAGAAATTTTACTTGCAGATTAGGGGAACGGCCATGGGAACCAGGTTCGCCCCTAGTTTTGCTAATCTCTTTATGGGATTTTTTGAGGAACAATATATATATCCTTCCTCATATGGGGCGAACCTGGTTTTCTATGGCCGCTTCATAGATGACCTGTTGTTCATCTGGGAGGGGGACACATCATTGGCTCAGAAATTTTTGGATAGTCTGAATAACAATTCATTAGGTCTGAACTTCACTTCTAAAATAGATGCGATTAGTATAGAATTTCTGGATCTCATTTTAACATGGGACAGTGTAGGTAACATCTCTACCAAAACTTTTTTTAAGTCGGTGGATGCTAACAGTTATTTGAACTATAAAAGCAACCACCACTTACCGTGGAAGAACAATATCCCTTACAACCAATTCTGTAGGATTCGTAGGAATTGCACAGATTTAGACAGTTTTGATATACAAGCTAATATTTTAAAGAAAAGGTTTGTTGAAAAACATTACCCCACAGATCTTATTGAGACTAGCTACAAGAGAGCAAGAAATAAATGCAGAGAAGATTTCTTTGCCAAGAATAAGGAGACTATACCTATTGGAGGTTCTATTAAAGGGAGTGAGAAAGTCAGATTCATAACACAATTCAATAACAACCATAATAAAATTAAAACTATATTAGGCAAACACTGGCACATTTTGACAGGGGACCCTTTGCTGAGGGAGAGTATAGGTAATACACCTGTCTGTACTTTTAGACGAGCTCCCACGTTAAAGAATGTACTAGCCCCGAGTAAAATAGTAATGAAGAAAAGATCACTGACGAGTAAATTAAGTAGTATAAGAGGTAATAAGTTCCTAGACAAACCAGGTTTTTTTAAGTGCAATAG
Source organism: Bombina bombina (assembly GCF_027579735.1). Lineage (NCBI taxonomy): Eukaryota > Metazoa > Chordata > Amphibia > Anura > Bombinatoridae > Bombina > Bombina bombina. The sequence goes on from NC_069502.1 coordinate 214,782,695, forward strand.
AGCTAATTGTGGATTATGTCAATACACAAATAGCAAGAGAACTGAATTTGCATCCTATATTAGTAAGGAAAAATGTCATATCAAAACACACTTTACATGTGATTCGGCCTTTGTAGTTTATTTGTTAGAATGCAGCTGTGGGGTCCAGTATGTGGGTAGGACCTCGAGACCCCTCAAAAAAAGATGGGGTGAGCATCTAAGGAATATCAGTAAAAACATTGCCAATCATAGTGTCCCTAGGCATGCTAATACATGCCATACTAATACATCAAATGTGTTTAGCATATTCCCTCTAGAACAAGTGTACCCCAAATGGGGTAGAAACAGATATTTGCATTTAAGACAAAGGGAGACTTTTTGGATCTGGAAGATGCGCACCCTGTCCCCTGGTGGCCTAAACGCTAATATTGATATGGCGGCCTTCAACTAACTGATCTACTATGAGTCATTCTGTATTTAGTTCAATATAGGACTTTAATACCCACCCCTGATATATAGGCTCCACACTGATATTATTATACTGCTAGACACATTATAACCCTATTGTTATTATCCTCCTTCATTGATGTGAGATTACCATCTAGCTTTAATTTGACCCTTTTCATCTAATACACTAGGTATATGTTAGCTAAATAATTTTACTATAATTATAAGCACTATATTATGAGGAATAATGAACATCATCAAGTGATCAAACTATAGTCCACATACAGCAAACCCAACACTTAGTACCTAATTCGAGGTCATTTTAATTAGTATTTTCATTTAGATTTGTAGGACTGGGTTCCTGACTCCTGTTAGCATCAACATGTATATGTGGTTATAAAATTTAATGTATTTTGATTTACAATATATCGTTACTATTTATATGAATGTCACGTTATGTACCTCTAAATAAGTAAAACCAGTTTGAGTCTAGGCACCTTATAGAAACAACATGATTAATGTCCATTAAGGAGCTAACACAGTTATTACAAGTCCTTATAACTAGACAGTCAGGTTGGATTGGGTTCTAAATCCTTTTCATTCACCCTAGCTAAGTTTTTTATATTAATCACTCTGTCTAGGGTTAAGCAATTTTCTCTCTGATCATGTAGACGAATATTGATTTATCTAATACTGTCATTTTTAACCAAATTATGGAATTAATCGTATCTTTGGGGAGAGACGTATTATACTTCTAATATATTTTTTTACATATAGGTTACTATATTCATAGTTTGCATTTTACATGTAAGATCTCTCCTATATCCATGCAATTAACCATCTGTATGTGAACCAATTTTATGAAGAGTTAATGACTTCATGAACGTTAGTAATAGTATGTATGTATACATAGCGAGTGGGTGTGCCCAATCTGGTAGTTTGTATATTTACACATTTTATTGATATGTTTTTATATATATTTTTATATACATGTATATATTTTTTTTAGATAATATTTTTTCTTGTACGTTATCTGATCATCAGATTTATTGATTACCATGGCCCGGTGTGGCTTTTAAAACTGTGTGGGCTATTTGTTAAAACCACACTGAGTAATTCCCCAATACACTCGTAATTATGGAGGTGTGTGATTACAAGCACCTCATTGGTTAGTTTACGCCAATGGAACTCCCAGTATGGGGACACACCCACGTACATGCGCAGTATGCATTTGGAGACGCTGTATTACTGATATAAGTTCGTGGTTTTTATGTGTTTTATTATACACTTATGCACCTGAGGAAACGGTCACGTACAGACCGAGAAACGTTGTGTAAATAAAGTCTTTTTTGATTTTATTACTGCAGCCACGAACTTTCTTTTCTGATATTTTTAATGGCAACATTGTAGTTTGTTACCACCGTCACAAACCACTTTTATCCTTGCTGTATCACCTCTCACCGGAGAGCACGGATTTTAACTGGATAGCTGGATTTGGGGAAACCGCAAGAGAGTCCTATTGGAATACTGGCTGGGAGCCACAACCACTAGCGGAGCCATCTTAATCGGTAGAGACAAGCGGAACCTTACCACCACAGTGGAGTGGGAGTTAGCTGGACAACTCTGAGAGTCCAGGAGGCACCTGTGACACTTCTCAAGTGTCTTTCATCCTGTGAGTACCTGGTATTATTTACTAAGCGTGTTCCATCCCATTGGTAACCGCACTATGTTGGCGCCTTCTTTTATCTTTTTTTCTATGTGTATGAGTGTGGTATGCGTGGTCCCTATTTCCTCAGGTGGCTGGTACTCCTCTCCTATCTTTGTTTCCTCAGATGGACATCCGAGCTTCCTCATTCGAATCATGGTGGAGCGGTGCTGCTGGCAGCAGGACCAGGGCCAGTGGATGGCGCAGTTGCAGGGACATCAACGGCGGGACAGCTGCAGCCTGTGGAGGGTGAGCGATCTCAGGAGGCTGGGTCGCAGGATGAGAGTGACTCTAGTTCGCCAGGGTCTAGCTCAGAGTGAGGGAGCCTTGGGTCTTCATAAGAAAGGGGAGAAAAGGATGTACAGAATGCTCAGGACGCTAGTGTCAGATAGGGATAGGGCCCGCAAGCGCGAAAGTAGGGGTGCTAGCGGAGTAGCTGTGAGCGCTAGCGACAGCGTGGTGGTACCTGCCACCATGCCGCAGGGTGGTGATTTAGTGTTGCAGGCGAATAAACGAAAGTCAGCGCTTGAAGGGGACTCTTTTTCTTTCAACATGCATTCGCTGGTGAAAAAAATACAGGGTAGGAAGTATACAGAAGGAGAGGGCCGAGGACGGGACAGGGCCGAAAAAGCTCAAGAGGCCCGACTCCTATGAGGAATGGGTGAGCTGCTTCCGGGTGCTGGCCTCCTGCTACTTGGAGAGGTGGCCGGACCAGGGGGAGGATATCTTGAAATATCAAGATACCATAGAGAGGGTTTACAAATGCCATAAGGAGGGGGCTTGGAGGGACTATGACATGGGGTATCGCAGAAAAATGGTGGCGAACCCCTCCCTCTCATTCGTGGCGATTGAAATGTCCTTATGGTCTAAGATAGGGCCGGAAGTGGCGACTGCCCCTTCTCCTGCAGCGGGCAACCAGCCCTTTCGGTCTTGACTTAGGGCCCGTAGAAAGGGATGGGAGTGTTGGAAGTATCAAGAAAAGGCATGCGACAGAGGGAGCGCGTGTTCCTTTCGACACGCCTGTCGATACTGCAGGGGGCAGTGCGGGGGCAGCACCCGGGTAACGAGTGCTCTAAAAAACGTGACCCGGCGGGAGAGCGTGGGGGCGGTAAGTCCGCCGCAGCTGGAAAGAGCGGCCACCCCGTTGAGGGTGGGCGCCCTTGAACCATGGCTAGCAAGGTATCCGAACCAGGCAGTGGCAGGCTTGCTGCTGTCTGGTCTAAAGGTGGGTTTCCTTATCCCGATGGCGGGCTGGGTGGAAGTTCGAGGGTGCATCGCAATTTGAAATCCGCCTACCAGTTGCCTGACGTGGTAAAGGAAAAGTTGGTGGATAAGGAGGTCCGCCTGGGGCTCATGGCGGGCCCTTTCCCGCAGCCACCTATCGAGGGTTTGGTTGTGTCCCCGTTAGGGATAGTCCCAAAAAGGGAAAAGGGAAAATTTTGCTTGATTAAACACTTTTCGTATCCGAAAGGGGGGTCAGTGAACCATGCTATTTCACCAGAGCTGAGCTCGGTCCAGTATCAATTGTTTGAATCGGCATTGGACATTGTCCGGTGGGCAGGGGTGGGAGCACTGATGGCGAAGCTGGACATAGAGTCAGCTTTCAGGCTCCTCCCCATCAACCCAGAGTCGTTTCGGCTGATGGGATGCCGCTTTGGGGGTGATTACTATGTGGACAAGTGCCTCCCTATGGGCTGCTTGATTTCTTACACTTATTTCGAGGCATTTAGTTACTTCCTCCATTGGGCCATGTCGCAGTACACGGGTTCAGGCAACATCGCCCATTATCTGGATGATTTCCTGTTGGTGGGGGCACCGAATTCTACGCAGTGCGGGGAATTAATGTGGGGCATGGTGCACCTCATGAGCGTATTTGGTGCGCCGCTGGCAGCTGAAAAATCGGAGGGCCCGTGTACGTGGTTGACCTTCCTGGGAATCGAAATAGACTCCGTAGCCGAGCATTGTCGGTTGCCCGTGGACAAGTTGGAAAGACTAGCAGCTACAGTCAAAAGGGCCTGTAGTTCCCTCACAGAGGGAAATAGACTCCGTAGCCGAGCATTGTCAGTTGCCCGTGGACAAGTTGGAAAGACTAGCAGCTACAGTCAAAAGGGCCCTCTGTGAGGGAACTACAGGCCCTTCAACCGGAGGTTAGAAGCGCGCTTGGGGGGCTCAAAACCACATTCAGCGAGAATTCCCATCTCGGAGGAGATGAAGGAAGATCAAGCGGTGTGGGAACTATTCCTGGCCAAATTCAATGGCATATGTATTTGGCAGAAACCGCCTGAATCCAATCAGTAGCTCCACCTGTTTACAGATACAGCAGGTTCGGGTGGGTATGGGGCGATGTTGGGTGCGGACTAGAGTGCGGAAGCATGGCCCGCGGAGTGCGTCCAGGCAGGGCTGACCAGGAATATGTGCTTCCTGGATCTCTTCCCTATCATTGTGGCGGTTGACCTGTGGGCTGATCGATTAGCCAACAGGGCGGTGGTCTTCTGGTGTGATAATCAGAGCGTGGTTTATTCGATAAATCGCATGTCGGCTACCTCACCAGGAATTGTTAGGCTGCTGCGGCATTTAGTGTTGCGTTGCCTGCATTATAACATTAGCTTCGCTGCTAAGCACGTGCCGGGGGTAAAAATGTGATGGCAGATGCGCTGTCTAGGGGGAAGTGGGAGATATTTAGGAAGGTGGCTCCTAGAGCATCCCCTCATGGCACGCCTTGTCCTTCTTATCTCTGGCAGCTCGGGTTCCATGGGAATCTGTCCTCCCTTTAGTCCAGGCCTCATTGGCTCCAGCGACGTGGAGGGCGTATGTGAGGCATTGGAACGAGTGGCAATTATTCTGCAGGTACAAACAGCTGTCGTACTACCAGGCGTCACAGGTAACTCTGTTAGAGTGGTTGGTCTCCCTGCGTCAGAAGGTGATTAAGAAATCGCTAGTACAGGGGAAATTGGCAGCTTTATCGTTTTTCAGTAAATTCTTTCAGCTGAGGGATTGGACGGGGGACCTTTTTGGTGAGACAGTCGGTCCATGGTTGGGGCCACGGGGAATTGATAAGGAGGGACAATAGGGAACCCATCACTTTGTCTCGCCTTATCATGTTACTGCAGGCATTGGTCGACGTTTGCAGGGACTCATACGAGGCGTCGCTGTTTTGCGCAGCCTTTGCTTTGGCCTTTCACGGGGCCTTGCGGGTTGGGGAACTGGTTTTCCCATCGGGAAATGCGCCTCAGGCAGGGGTGCAGTGGCAGCATGTGATGTTAACAGAGGGGTCGGTGTTGTTATTCATTCCAAGATCGAAAACCGACCAGGAGGGGAAAGGTGTGTGGTTGCATCTCCCAAGTTGGGGGATTGCAGGGCATGCCCGGTTGTATTGCTGAATGAGTTCGTGGCGCACCGCCTGGTAGGTGGTGGCCCTTTCTTGATACATCAGAATGGGCTGGGGTTAACGAAATTTCAGTTCAGAAGGGTGCTAACAAAGGCGGCAGATAAGGCGGGGATGGATCCGAGACGCATAGTCCCACATTCATTTAGAGTGGGGGCGGCAACTTCGGCTACGGCCTTGGGTGGTCAACAGACAGGATCAAGGCTCTGCGGCGGTGGCGTTTGCCGCGCTATAAAACCTATGTGAGGCCTCTGGGGGACCCTTCCCAATGATACGGTAGGGGGATGGCCGTGGGGATAGGGTTTGTGGGGTCTTTGCTGGTTTGTTAACGTGTTACTGTGTCTTTACATTTAGGGACGGGGCCCCAAAAAAGATCTGGATAGTCGGCCACAGCTTTGTTCATTGGGCATCGATAAGGGCATTAGCAGTCCCGGATGGGAGCCGCCTCAGCTTTCACCCCTCCCGGGCATGGGTCAGGTGGCTAGGGCGCAGAGGGCTATGCTGGCATGAATTTCCAGGGCTTATCCAGGAGGCTCACCGGAGGTGGGGTCGTCCAGACATCGTGGTTCTACATCTAGGGGGCAACAACCTGGGGGCGTTGCCGACCCTTGAGTTGATCAATATCATGGGGGCGGATATTAGGTGGCTGCACGCCTGGGTGCCCAGGCTGAAGGTGGGGTGGTCCTGTGTCATTCCGAGATTACATTGGAGACACATGGCGAGTCACAAGGCAGCATTTGAGGTCCGCAAAAAGTTGAATAGGGATATAGGTAAGGTTGTTTTGGAATTAGGAGGTTTTGTTGTGAGGCACTCTGACATCTCGGCCGGGGATAAGAGTCTATACAGAAAGGACGGGGTACACTTAACTGAAGTAGGGCTAGATAGATTCATTGGTAATATAAAAAAGGCCTTAGGGGCAATAATATATAAAAAAAAAAGTTGTGTTTCCTGCAGTTAGTGTTGGCGGCAAGAATAGGGTAGAATTGTCTTCTTGTGGTGGGCGGTAGCATCCCAGGTGGCAGATAGAAAGCGGGGAGGAGTGACAGCCAATGCAGGGGGTGTGATGTACCCAGGCGCGTGCTTGGGGAAAAAGCCTCCTGGGTTGCAGAGGGCCTAACAGCTCGAGTATGTAACCTTCTATCTGGTACCGTGTTGTAGCCGTGCTCCACTTTGTCTCAGTTTGCCTGGGGGCTGCTTCCCGCTTCATATGGGTTATATAGGTTTAGGCATTGCCGCTCAACTGTTTAATTAAAGTTAAAAATAGTTATAGTAATTTAACGTACTTAGTTAAATGAAAAAGGATGTAAGGTAGCTGCCACACCCGCACGACATTGAACCTTTAACTCCCTTAATTGCTTTCTGTTCTTTAATCATAAGCAACAGAAATTCCATTTAAAGGTCTGATATAATTATTTTTTTAATATAAGCTGTTATACCTGTTTCCTGCCTCTAGATGTCACCTCTGTTACATCATTCACCTTTACTGAATTTTTATTATTCTTAAATTGTTATGGTAATTGCCTTTACTGTTTTTGATCTTTTTTATAATTTTATATTAATCCAATAAACATTTAGGATTACATGTAGAGTGGTATATAAGGTATTTAATTGACTGAGGTAATTATATACATTAATTCACTTGAAGTCAATAGGATTCTTGACGATTTTCAGAAGGAGCTTAAGGAGACCAAGTGGCAAATATTCAGCTGGGATGAGAAGGACTTTTAGAACATCCGAGTGAATCGTTGGTCAAAATGGAGGCGACCAGGAAGAGGTGGAGGCATGTGGAGGGGAGTGATACACGCTCCAAGTAATGCTACTACAGGTCATTCTCCATCCACCTTATCAGAGGATTTTTTAAGTTCCAGCACAGACAACGATACCGGCGGGTTAGGTTTTATTTCACAGGTAAGTTTGTATTTATTTTAACTAGGTAGACTAGTTAGTAAATAGTTATTTACTATTTACTAAGTACCTAGTTAAAATAAATACAAATTTAAAAGAAGCACAGAGTAAGGCACAGACCACCGTCAACAACGGAACAGCTCACGGAACAAACTATCTCAGCGAGGAAAGAAGAAAACCAACATCAAGATGTAAGGTATTTATCTCATATGCCTTAACCGCACTGCACCAAGATGAGTGTATTCTCCACTGATGCTGGTAATCTCTCCCCTAACGCTAACAATGTATTTGATGAGGACATGGATCCGTTGGAAACACAGGACTTTGATTTGCTGAATGCTTATGACATGCACTCCTACAAGAGGGTAAAGAATATTAGGGACAAGCTAGTAAAAGCAGACAGACGTGATACTGGGAGAGTTAACTATCTATCCACTCCAAAGAGAAGCTCTTATCCCTGTTGCCACTGTGCTCAATGCAATACAACGATTAAGGGACAACTACAGGACAGAATATTACGGGAAATAATTGTTTTATTCACTTGTGATACTATTTGGTATATTTGCTTAAATGCCATCTTTTGTCTTTTGGATACATATGTGAGGAGCTGCAGGACCCTCGGGCGTACATGCACTGCAATATGTAAGCAAAGAACTGTTTGATCATTTACTAGTGCTGGGCCCATCACTACTTATGAATATATAAAGTTATAGATATGTACAGATATATTTATAGTAATATATATTTAAAAATACAAATAATATTTTCTTCTATGTGAAGAGCATTGGAATGTAAAATATTTACAGTACATACACATTAAGAAAAACTCTACAAAATATTAACCATGGATAAAAAATATTTTTCATGATATACTTTAGGAAACTTATTTATATTTTTTTATAAATGTTTATTGCTTTCTATTCCTTAAAGGGACATTATACTCTCATTTTTTCTTTGCATAAATGTTTTGTAGATGATCTATTTATATTAGCCCATGACGTTTTTTTTTTTTTTTTTTTTTAAATGTATAGTTTTCCTTATTTTTAAATAACATTGTCTGATTTTCAGACTCCTAACCAAGCCCCAAAGTTTTATGAAAATACCGACAGCTACCTTCTCCAGCTTGCTCCTGTTTGTGTAAAGGGTCTTTTCATATGCAAAAGAAGGGGGGAGTGTCTTATTTCCCACTTGCAGTGGGCTTTCCAGCTACCTTTTGAACAGAGCTAATATCAGTATCTGTGCATCTTATTCTTTATAGTAGTGTCTATTTCATGCAGTTATATGAAAATGAGTATATACTGTCCCTTTAATCATAAGCAACAGGAATTCCATTTAAAGGTCCTATATAATTATTTTTTGAATACAAGCTGTTATATCTGTTAACTGCCACTTGATGTCACCTCTGTTACATCAATCGCCTTTACTGAATTTGAATTATTATTAAATTGTTATGGTAATTGCATTTACTGTTTTTTTCTTTTTTATAATTTTATAGTAATCCAATAAACGTTTATGATTACATGTAGAGTGGGATATAAGGTATTTAATTGACTCATGTAATTATATACATTAATTCACTTGAATTTGTTATTGTAATACGGATAGTTCAGCATTTTGCTTATATTCAGTTTTGTATACCACATTGCTTAAAGGGACATAATACTCAGATGCTAAATCACTTGAAACTGATGTAGTATAATTGTAAAAAAGTTACAGGAAAATATCACCTGAGCATCTCTATGTAAAAAAGGAAGATACTTTAGCTCACAATTTCCTCAGCTCACCAGAGTAATTGCTGTGTAAAAAGTTATACTTCTGCTGCTGCCCAGCTGCAGGTTAAAAAAAAAATAAAAAAAAATGAACAGCAGCCAATCAGCATCAACAGTGCTGAGGTCATGAACTCTTTTACTGTGATCTCATCAGATTTCAATTAACTCTCATGAGATTTCATAGTAATCTTCCTTACACTGAATATGGAAATAAGATGAGAGTGCACGAAAGCTCTCTCCTTCCGCTGTCCCGGGACAGACATACTGATTTGCCGCTTAGAAGTCATTTACAATGGGATGTGGCTACTGAGAAACTTCTAAAATATCTTTCTTTTTTACATAGAGGCGTTCAGGTGATATTTTCTAGTCAACTTTTTACAGCTGTACTGCATCACTTTCAAGTGTTTAAACATTTGGGTATTATGGCCCTTTAAGTTTTTTGATTGGCTACAGGGGTACATTTAATAGGGAGTGCTTTTACACATGAAGAAATTACTTTTCTTTGCTGATAAACATGTTGATTTGTTTAATATTAATTTATCTTTTAAACTTCCTCTTGTTTTTGGTGAGTTCTTCATCTGAGCTGCAGATCGTAACATGGTACCTTGATTTTTTTCTTGTCACTGGTGGATACCCGAAGTTGGGGAGATTCCAGAGACCTAAAGTTAACCTACCAGGTGGCTCTTAGGACCCAGCTGCTGTTTAGAGCACTATATATAGTGCTTTTATACATGTGAGTGGAATTTGTACATTTTCCATATTAAAGGGACAGTCAAGTAAAAAAAAAACTTTCATTATTTAAATAGGGCATTTAATTTTAAACAACTTTCCAAATTACTTTTATTACCAATTTTGCTTTGTTCTCTTGGTATTCTTAGTTGAAAGCTAAATCTAGGAGGTATATATGCTAATTTCTTAGACCTTGAAGGCTACCTCTAATCTGAAAGCATTTTGACAGTTTTTCAGAACTAGAGGGCGTTAGTTCATGTGTTTCATATAGATAACATTGAGCTCAGGCACGTGAAGCTCCTAAGAGCAAGCACTGATTCGCTAAAAATGCAAGTCTGTCAAAAGAACTAAAATAAGGGGGCAGTTTGCAAAGCCATAGATACAAGGTAATCACAGAAGTAAAAAGTATATTAGTATAACTTTGTTGGTTATGCGAAATTGGGGAATGGGTAATAAAGGGATTATCTACCTTTTTAAGCAACAAAAAAATTTGGTGTTTACTGTCCCTTTAACTTCAATATTACACTATGAGGTGCATCCAAAACATTTTTGTGGTCATTTTCTAGATTTGGTTGGTGTGCTCAGTCATTTTAGGAGTGGATGCCCATAATAATAAGAAAATGTGACTTCCTGATGTGAATTAGTTTAGACCGGCTCACTATACCTTTTATGAACTATTTAATAGTGGGTGTAGAGTTTGTATTGTTTCTGTAATAAGTTATTCTTGATGTTCGAGAGATGAGTGCCCCCAATGTCTGTTTAGTGATGTCGCAAACAGTTCTGTCACGAATAGTTCGCAGCGAACATAGCATGTTTGCGTTCGCAGCGGACGGCAAACATATGCGATGTTCGATCCACCCCCTATTCGTCATCATTGAGTAAACTTTGACCCTGTAGCTCACAGTCACAAGACACATTCCAGCCAATCAGCAGCAGACAATCCCTCCCAGACCCTCCCACCTCCTGGACAGCATCAATTTTAGATTCATTCGGAGCCTGCATTCTTAGGCCTAGATTTTGAGTTTGGCGGTAGATGGGCTGTTAACGCTCCGCGGGCTTTTTTCTGGCCGCACCATAAATTTAACTCTGGTATCGAGAGTTCAAACAAATGCTGAGTTAGGCTCCAAAAAAGGAGCGTAGAGCATTTTTACCGCAAATGCAACTCTCGATACCAGAGTTGCTTACGGACGCGGCCAGCCTCAAAAACGTGCTCGTGCACGATTCTCCCATAGGAAACAATGGGACTGTTTCCTATGGGGAAACACTTCCTACGTCTGCACCTAACACTCTAACATGTACCCCAAGTCTAAACACCCCTAACCTTACACTTATTAACCCCTAATCTGCCGCCCCCGCTATCGCTGACCCCTGCATATTTTTTTAACCCCTAATATGCCGCTCCGTAAACCGCCGCAACCTACGTTATCCCTATGTACCCCTAATCTGCTGCCCTTACATCGCCGACCCCTATATTATATTTATTAACCCCTAATCTGCCCCCCTCAACGTCGCCGACACCTGCCTACACTTATTAACCCCTAATCTGCCGAGCGGACCTGAGCGCTACTATAATAAAGTTATTAACCCCTAATCCGCCTCACTAACCCTATAATAAATAGTATTAACCCCCTAATCTGCCCTCCCTAACATCGCCGACACCTAACTTCAATTATTAACCCCTAATCTGACGACCGGAGCTCACCGCTATTCTAATAAATTGATTAACCCCTAAAGCTAAGTCTAACCCTAACACTAACACCCCCCTAACTTAAATATAATTTACATCTAACGAAATAAATTAACTCTTATTAAATAAATGATTCCTATTTAAAGCTAAATACTTACCTGTAAAATAAATCCTAATATAGCTACAATATAAATTATAATTATATTATAGCTATTTTAGGATTAATATTTATTTTACAGGCAACTTGGTATTTATTTTAACTAGATACAATAGCTATTAAATAGTTAAGAACTATTTAATAGTTACCTAGTTAAAATAATAACAAATTTACCTGTAAAATAAATCCTAACCTAAGATATAATTAAACCTAACACTACCCTATCAATAAAATAATTAAATAAACTACCTACAATTACCTACAATTAACCTAACACTACACTATCAATAAATTAATTAAACATAATTCCTACAAATAAATACAATTAAATAAACTAGCTAAAGTACAAAAAATAAAACAGAACTAAGTTACAAAAAATAAAAAAATATTTACAAACATAAGAAAAATATTACAACAATTTTAAACTAATTACACCTACTCTAAGCCCCCTAATAAAATAACAAAGACCCCCAAAATAAAAAATTCCCTACCCTATTCTAAATTAAAAAAGTTACAAGCTCTTTTACCTTACCAGCCCTGAACAGGGCCCTTTGCGGGGCATGCCCCAAGAATTTCAGCTCTTTTGCCTGTAAAAGAATAAATACAATACCCCCCCCAACATTACAACCCACCACCCACATACCCCTAATCTAACCCAAACCCCCCTTAAATAAACCTAACACTAAGCCCCTGAAGATCTTCCTACCTTGTCTTCACCATCCAGGTATCACCGATCCGTCCTGGCTCCAACATCTTCATCCAACCCAAGCGGGGGTTGGCGATCCATCATCCGGTGCTGAAGAGGTCCAGAAGAGGCTCCAAAGTCTTCCTCCTATCCGGCAAGAAGAGGACATCCGGACCGGCAAACATCTTCTCCAAGCGGCATCTTCGATCTTCTTCCATCCGGTGCGGAGCGGGTCCATCTTGAAGCAGGCAACGCGGATCCATCCTCTTCTTCCGTTGTCTCCCGACTAATGACGGTTCCTTTAAGGGACGTCATCCAAGATGGCGTCCCTCGAATTCCGATTGGCTGATAGGATTCTATCAGCCAATCGGAATTAAGGTAGGAATTTTCTGATTGGCTGATGGAATCAGCCAATCAGAATCAAGTTCAATCCGATTGGCTGATCCAATCAGCCAATCAGATTGAGCTCGCATTCTATTGGCTGTTCCGCTTGGAGAAGATGTTTGCCGGTCCGGATGTCCTCTTCTTGCCGGATAGGAGGAAGACTTTGGAGCCTCTTCTGGACCTCTTCAGCACCGGATGATGGATCGCCAACCCCCGCTTGGGTTGGATGAAGATGTTGGAGCCAGGACGGATCGGTGATACCTGGATGGTGAAGACAAGGTAGGAAGATCTTCAGGGGCTTAGTGTTAGGTTTATTTAAGGGGGGGTTGGGTTAGATTAGGGGTATGTGGGTGGTGGTTTGTAATGTTGGGGGGGGGTATTGTATTTATTCTTTTACAGGCAAAAGAGCTGAAATTCTTGGGGCATGCCCCGCAAAGGGCCCTGTTCAGGGCTGGTCAGGTAAAAGAGCTTGTAACTTTTTTAATTTAGAATAGGGTAGGGAATTTTTTATTTTGGGGGGCTTTGTTATTTTATTAGGGGGCTTAGAGTAGGTGTAATTAGTTTAAAATTGTTGTAATATTTTTCTAATGTTTGTAAATATTTTTTTATTTTTTGTAACTTAGTTCTTTTTTATTTTTTGTACTTTAGCTAGTTTATTTAATTGTATTTATTTGTAGGAATTGTGTTTAATTAATTTATTGATAGTGTAGTGTTAGGTTAATTGTAGGTAATTGTAGGTAGTTTATTTAATTATTTTATTGATAGGGTAGTGTTAGGTTTAATTATATCTTAGGTTAGGATTTATTTTACAGGTAAATTTGTTATTATTTTAACTAGGTAACTATTAAATAGTTCTTAACTATTTAATAGCTATTGTACCTAGTTAAAATAAATACCAAGTTGCCTGTAAAATAAATATTAATCCTAAAATAGCTATAATATATTTATAATTTATATTGTAGCTATATTAGGATTTATTTTACAGGTAAGTATTTAGCTTTAAATAGGAATAAGTTATTTAATAAGAGTTAATTTATTTCGTTAGATGTAAATTATATTTAAGTTAGGGGGGTGTTAGTGTTAGGGTTAGACTTAGCTTTAGGGGTTAATCAATTTATTAGAATAGCGGTGAGCTCCGGTCGTCAGATTAGGGGTTAATAATTGAAGTTAGGTGTCGGCGATGTTAGGGAGGGCAGATTAGGGGGTTAATACTATTTATTATAGGGTTAGTGAGGCGGGTTAGGGGTTAATAACTTTATTATAGTAGCGCTCAGGTCCGCTCGGCAGATTAGGGGTTAATAAGTGTAGGCAGGTGTCGGCGACGTTGAGGGGGGCAGATTAGGGGTTAATAAATATAATATAGGGGTCGGCGGTGTTAGGGGTAGCAGATTAGGGGTACATAGGGATAACGTAGGTGGCGGCGCTTTGCGGTCGGAAGATTAGGGGTTAATTATTTTAAGTAGCTGGCGGCGACGTTGTGGGGGGCAGGTTAGGGGTTAATAAATGTAATACAGGGGTCGGCGGGGTTAGGGGCAGCAGATTAGGGGTACATAAGTATAACGTAGGTGGCGGTCGGCAGATTAGGGGTTAAAAATTTTAATCGAGTGGCGGCGATGTGGGGGGGAGCTCGGTTTAGGGGTACATAGGTAGTTTATGGGTGTTAGTGTACTTTAGGGTACAGTAGTTAAGAGCTTTATGAACCGGCGTTAGCCAGAAAGCTCTTAACTCCTGCTATTTTCAGGCGGCTGGAGTTTTGTCGTTAGAGCTCTAACGCTCACTTCAGAAACGACTCTAAATACCGGCGTTAGAAAGATCCCATTGAAAAGATAGGATACGCAAATGGCGTAGGGGGATCTGCGGTATGGAAAAGTCGCGGCTGAAAAGTGAGCGTTAGACCCTTTAATCACTGACTCCAAATACCAGCGGGCGGCCAAAACCAGCGTTAGGAGCCTCTAACGCTGGTTTTGACGGCTACCGCCGAACTCCAAATCTAGGCCTTAGTGAGAGGAGGGACAGTGTAGCTGCTGCTGATTTAATAGGGAAATTGATAGCTAGGCTAGTGTATTCAGTGTCCACTACAGTCCTGAAGGACTCATCTGATCTCTGCTGTAAGGACAGCACCTCAAAAAGCCCTTTTTAGGGCTAGAACATCAGTCTGCTTTTTTTTTCCCTGTGTAATCTAATTGCAGCCTGCCTGCCAGCTCAGGCTCACAGCGTATACTGTGCCCACTTGCCCAGTGCCACCACTCATATCTGGTGTAACAGTAGTGTACATTTAAAAAAAAAAAAAAAAAAAAATTTAATTTGAAATAATAGCAGTCATTTTCCTTTACACGTGTGCGTTTGAGGTCCTGCCAGGGCACAGTGTGACACCAGTGCAAGTCATATCTGCTAAAACAGTAGTGTACATTTAAAAAAAAAAAAAAAAAACTTTTTTTAATTTGAAATAATAGCAGTCAGTTTCCTTCACACGTGTGCGTTTCAGGTCCTGCCAGGGCACAGTGTGACACCAGTGCAAGTCATATCTGCTAAAACAGTAGTGAACATACATTTAAAAAAAACAAAACCCTTTTTTATTGTGAAATGATAGCAGTCAGTTTCCCTCACACGTGTGCGCTCCAGGTCCTGCCAGGGCACAGTGTCACACCAGTGCAAGTCACATCTACTAAAACAGTAGTGTACATACATTAAAAAAAAAAAAAACAACCTTTTTTTACTGTCAAATAATAGTAGTCAGTTTCCCTCACACATGTGCGTTCCAGGTCCTGCCAGGGCACTGTGTCACACCAGTGCAAGTCATATCTGCTAAAACAGTAGTGTGTACATACATTTAAAAAAAAAAAAAAAAAAAACATTTTTTATTGTGAAATAATAGCAGTCAGTTTCCCTCACACGTGTGCGCTCCAGGTACTGCCAGGGCACAGTGTCACACCAGTGCAAGTCATATCTGCTAAAACAGTAGTGTACATTTAAAAAAAAAAAACCCTTACACTATCTGAACGATACAACATAATACCTGATGTTTTAAAGCACGTTATTCCAAACAATTTAGGAATGTTAGATGATTTATGCCCTTTATGGATTAAAACCAGGCTCTGCATCAACTATGTAATTTTCCATGGATCCCCCTCCGGCATACCACAGTCCAGGTGTTAGTCCCCTTGAAACAACTTTTCCATCACTTTTGTGGCCAGAAAGAGTCCCTGTGGGTTTTAAAATCTGCCTGCCTATTGAAGTCTATGGCGGTTCTCCCAGTTCGCCGGCTCTCGAACTTTTGTGGAAGTTCGCCATTCGCGAACGCAAAATTTTAGGTTAGCGACATCACTATGTCTGTTTTGACTAAGCTATTGCTTTGTAGCTGTTTCAATGTGGATGTCAATAAATGTATTAATAAAAGGAACTTAATTATTAACATTCATAGTAGCAGACTTTATAACTTTTCCTTATAGCAAGCATAGATTAAACACAATGGCCTAGATTATGAGTTTTGCTATGTGGTGCTAACAAGCAGTTTTCCCTCACCGCTCACTTACCTACAGCGCTGGTATTACGCGTTTTCAGAAACCCGTTGTTAAAAGACAAAAAGTGAGCGTTGAGCAAAATTTTGCTCATTGCCGCACTCCAATACCAGCAGTGAGCTGGTCATACGTGCTCGTGCACGATTTCCCCATAGGAATCAACGGGGAGAGCCGGCTGAAAAAAAGTCTAACATCTGCAAAAAAGCAGTGTAAAACTTCTTAACGCAGCCTCATTGATTCCTGTGGGGAAATACTTTTTATGTCTACACCTAACACCCTAACATGAACCCCGAGTCAAAACACCCCTAATCTTACACTTATTAACCCCTAATATGCCGCCCCGACATCGCCGACACCTACATTATAATTATTCACCCCTAATCTGTTGCTCCGGACACCGCCGCCACCTACATTATATGTATTAACCCCTAATCTGCTGCTCCAACATTGCCGATACCTACATACTATTTATTAACCCCTAATCTGCCACCCCCAATGTTGTTGCAACCTACCTACATTTATTAACCCTTTATCTGCCGCGCCTAACGTCGCCGCCACTATATTAAAGTTATTAACCCCTAAACCTAAGTCTAACCCTAACACCCCCTAACTTAAATATAATTAAAATAAATTTGAATATAATTACTATCATTAACTAAATTATTTCTATTTAAAACTAAATACTTACCTATAAAATAAACCCTAAGATAGATACAATATAACTAATAGTTACATTGTAGCTAGCTTAGGGTTTATTTTTATTTTACAGGCAAGATTGTATTTATTTTAACAAGGTAGACTAGTTATTAAATATTTATTAACTATTTAATAACTACCTAGCTAAAATAAATACAAAAGTACCTGTAAAATAAAACCTAAGTTACAATAACACCTAACACTACTCTATAATTAAATAAATTAACTAAATTAAATACAATTACCTACATTAAATTAAATTAGCTAAAGTACAAAAACAAACACTAAATTACAGAAAATAATAAACAAATTACAGATATTTAAACTAATTACACCTATTCTAATAGCCCTATTAATATAAAAAAGCCCCCCCAAAATAAAAAAAACCCTAGCCTAAACTACCAATAGCCCTTAAAAGGGCCTTTTGTGGGGCATTGCCCCAAAGTAATCAGCTCTTTTACCTGTAAAAAAAAATACAACCAACCCCCCAACAGTAAAACCCACCACCCACACAACCAACCCCCCCAAATAAAATACTATCTAAAAAAACCTAAGCTCCCCATTGCCCTGAAAAGGGCATTTGGATGGGTATTGCCCTTAAAAGGGCAGTTAGCACAATTGCAGCCCAAAGTCCCTAACCTAAAAATAAAACCCACCCAATACACCCTTAAAAAAAACCTAACACTAACCCCCTGAAGATCGACTTACCGGGAGAAGTCTTCATCCAAGCAGGGCCAAAGTCCTCAACAAAGCCGGGAGAAGTCTTCATCCAAGCCGGGCGAAGTGGTCCTCCAGACGGGCAGAAGTCTTCATCCAGACGGCATCTTCTATCTTCATCCATCTGACACGGAGCGGCTCCATCTTCAAGACATCAGACGAGGAGCATTCTCTTCATCCGTAGTCTTCTTACTGAATGAAGGTACCTTTAAGTGACGTCATCCAAGATGGTGTCACTTAGATTCTGATTGGCTAATAGAATTCTATCAGCCAATCAGAATTAAGGTAGAAAACATCCTATTGGCTGATGCAATCAGCCAATAGGATTAAAGTTCAATCCTATTGGCTGATCCAATCAGCCAATAGGATTGAGCTTGCATTCTATTGGCTGTTCCAATCAGCCAATAGAATGCAAGCTAAATCCTATTGGCTGATTGGATCAGTCAATAGGATTGAACTTCAATCCTTTTGGCTGATTGCATCAGTCAATAGGATTTTTTCTACCTTAATTCCGATTGGCTGATAGAATTCTATCAGCCAATCGGAATCTAAGGGACGCCATCTTGGATGATGTCACTTAAAGGTACCTTCATTCAGCTTTAGTCGTCAGATGAAGAGGATGCTCCGCGTCGGATGTCTTGAAGATGGACCTGCTCCGTGCCAGATGAAGATAGAAGATGCCGTCTGGATGAAGACTTCTGCCCGTCTGGAGGACCACTTTGCCCGGCTTGGATGAAGACTTCTCCCGGCTTCGTTGAGGACTTCGGCCCGGCTTGGATGAAGACCTCTCCCGGTAAGTCGATCTTCTGGGGGTTAGTGTGTTTTATTTTTAGGTTAGGGACTTTGGGCTGCAAAAGAGCTAACTGCCCTTTTAAGGGCAATGCCTATCCAAATGCCCTTGTCAGGGCAATGGGGAGCTTAGGTTTTTTTAGATAGTATTTTATTTGGGGTGTTGGTTGTGTGAGTGGTGGGTTTTACTGTTGGGGGATTGTTTGTAATTTTTTTTACAGGTAAAAGAGCTGATTACCTTGGGGCAATTCCCCGCAAAAGGCCCTTTTAAGGGTTATCGGTAGTTAGATTAGGAGTAATCAGTTTAAATATCTGTAATTTGTTTATTATTTTCTGTAATTTAGTGGGTTTTTTTTTTGTACATTAGCTAATTTAATTTAATTTAGGTAATTGTATTTAATTTAGTTAATTTATTTAATTATAGTGTAGTGTTAGGTGTTATTGTAACTTAGGTTAGGTTTTATTTTACAGGTACTTTTGTATTTATTTTAGCTAGATAGTTATTAAATAGTTAATAACTATTTAAAACTATTCTACCTAGTTAAAATAAATACAAACTTGCCTTTAAAATAAAAATAAATCCTAAACTAGCTACAATGTAACTATTAGTTATATTGTTGCTAGCTTAGGGTTTATTTTATAGGTAAGTATTTAGTTTTAAATAGGAATAATTTAGCTAATGATAGTAATATTTATTTAGATTTATTGTAATTATATTTGTTAGGGAGTGTTAGGGTTAGGGTTAGACTTAGGTTTATGGGTTAATAACTTTAATATAGTGGTGGCGACGTTGGAGGTGGCAGATTAGGGTTAATAAATGTAGGTTGCGGCGACATTTGGAGCAGCAGATTAGAGGTTAATAAATAGTATGTAGGTGTCGGCGATGTTGGGGCATCAGATTAGTGGTTAATACATATAATGTAGGTAGCGGCGGTGTCTGGAGCAGCAGATTAGGGGTTACATTTTTTATTATAGTATTTGCGATGCGGGAGGGCCTCGGTTTAGGGGTTAACAGGTAGTTTATGGGTGTTAGTGTACTTTTTAGCACTTTTGTTATGCTTTTTATGTTACGGCGTTGTACCATAAAACTCTTAACTACCGACTTTTAAATGCGTTTGGACTCTTGACGGGGTAGGGTGTACCGCTCACTTTTTTGGCCTCCTAGGACAGACTCGTAATATCAGCGCTATGGAAGTCCCATAGACAAAAGACTTTGCGAAGTTTACGTAAGTCGTTTTGCAGTAAGGCCAAAGAAGTGTGCGGTGACCGTAAACCTTCAAGACTCGTAATACCAGCGGTAGTAAAAAAGCAGGTCCTAACGCTGCTTTTTTACCCTAACGCACAACTCATAATCTAGGCGTATGTTTTCCTAGTTGCCTATATTGAATTATGGTTGCATCTTTAACAGGGTACATTTAATTTGTTTCTTTGATGGTTTTCACTTTTAAAAAATAACTTCTAATCAAACCCATTAATTATGGACTGTTTTTAATACATTGATATCTTAGAGCTGTGCTTGATAAATTTGTTAAAAAATGTAGCCCAATAATCTAGGAGTCAGGTATTTATCAGGTGTATGTATATATATATATATATATATATATATATATATATATATATATATATATATATATATATATATATATATATATATAAAATGATCCTTTTTACCTGTTGGTGAATAATTCCATTATGTTTGATATAAATGGCTGCTTTTTAATGATAAAAAAGCCACCTATACTGAAATTGTAATTACTGCAGTATTAGCTATAGAAACGCTATGCAACAATAGGCAGCAGAAAGTTCTGGACAATTTAAATAAATCACTTCTCATCTCAAATATATTTGAGCACAGAAATGGCAAGGTCTCTTGTCTCATATTGGAGTTGTATATCTATTTTGTTTTAGACAAGATTAAGATTGTTTGTGTGAAACATTGTCTGTAATTTGAGTCTTTGGACTGAATAAAGAAGCTAATATGGAAGTGCTGCATTGTGGATCTCATGTTGCATAATTAAGCAGGACATAAAATCCAATCTCAAATGTACAAAATGTAAAAATGAATATAGAATTTATATGCATAAATAAACCTGAATCCCCACATAACTTCAGTTTTAAAAAAAAGTTAATGAACTAAACTTTTCCACATTTTGGAAATATTTGTTCACAGTAAACAACTACTCTGTATCCGTGAAACAAGGAAATTGAGAAGCACACGATAATTGCTGGTTCAAACATTTAGTGGACAGGATATCCAGACATAACACTAATCACAATTGTCAAAGGGACGTTGTCCCCGGAAAATAACAAAAAAAAATAATAATAAAGAAGCAAGTGAAACAGACGGCTAACGCGTTTCGACGTGAGCCTTACTCATAGCCTCAGTAAAAAACAAACAAACTAACATGAATTAAAAAACTATGCTCCATACGCGGTTGGTTGTCGGGATACACACCTTTTACATCTGAACAACCAATCCGCTACATCTGAAGCACACGCCCCCTCTAGATGCACCAATTGCGGTAAGAGCGAGAAGTGGAATAAACAAATGAATAAATAAATAAACTGTCACCTGGTTCCAGCAACTCTTAGGTGTCCCTCCGCTGAGTACTCCAAACACCAACAATTAAGTGTACAAATTCAAGCAGAAAAGCTCCAGCCTGACTCATGTATAAATATATAAATATATATATGGAGCAGTAAATGCTGCTTGCCACAGTGACAGAAGCCAAAGGGGAGAGTGATCATACAGAAAGCTGGAATCACCGCAGGGAGAGTGGGCGGAGTCTTTACCAGCCCTACCTAGTAACCATCACGGGTAAAGGAGTGAGCGCTAGAATCAGTTAATCGCCGTCAGTGGTACACAAAATTACAACGTACCATAATAGCTGACAACGTAACCACACGCTCCTCTACTTAATTCCCAACATGGCTAAGTGGAAATGAGAGAAAGAGACTGAGTTCAGACACAAATGATTGCAAAGCACCTCAACCATATAAAACACATATAAAGAGAACTACATAGCACGATCAACAGAACCAATATAACTAACTTCAACTAAATAGTTCAGCATAATTGATAAGGATAATAGAAACTCCGCTCACACAACAGGGGAGACAGTGAGAATCTACTGAATATTGTATATTGGCAAATAGCCATTCATCATACACAGACCTCACACCAATCCTCAATCCAAAAAATCCTTAATGCAAAATCCAATCAAGAGCAAAATAGATAAATACATACATAAATAAACAATAAAATAATGAAATAAAATGAAATAAAATAAGATAAGATGGGATAAAGCTAGGCAAACCTCAGAAAGACAGGAAAAACAGGAAAAATAAGACAAGATTATTTGGCACACTATCATTACTGTCTCAAAAAACTTTTGAATAATGAAGCAAAAATAGGAGTCACGTGTCAATTTCCTGGATATCACATTGGAGGGAATACAGGGTCAGAAAATCAATACAGAGGTTTTCCGGAAGCCCATAGCAGGGAACTCACTCCTCCACGCATCTAGTTGTCACCCCAAAAGCGTGTTTAGAGGTGTAGCCAAGAGCCAATTCATCTGCCTGAAGAGAAACTGTACATCTCAATTGGTGTACGAGAGGCAGGCGGATGAGTTGGCTTCTAGACTCAAAGATAGAGGCTATGACACACAGACAATTGTGAAAGCCAGGGATGTAGTGAGCACGATTCCAAGGGAAAGACTACTGACCTTGAGTAAAATTAAAACTAAAAAGGGGGAGCCTGATAAAATTGATGAGTCCAGTGCCAGGGTTACTTTTGTTACTGAGTATTCCAGACAGTATAATGAAATTTGTCAGATAGAAGGAAAACATTTTAACCTACTGTCAGCAGATGATGGCCTGACTAATGTAGTTGAGCGGGGGATTAGGTTTGCCTATAGAAAAAATAGGACAATTGGAAAACTAGTGGCCCCCACGAAAATCAGGTCTGAAAACCCTAGCACATCATCCTGGTTGACCTGTACAGGGGTATTTAAATGTCACCACCACACATGTGTGGCATGTGAGAAGGTCATTGTAGGTGATAGTTTTAGTTCCACAGTAACGGGCAATAGGTTTTGTATAAAATTTTGCCTAAACTGCAGACAAACGTTCATAATCTACCTGATTACTTGCAGTCTGTGCTCACTTCAATACATGGGACTCTCAACGAGGGAGGCCAGAACACACATTAAGGAACACATGTCTGATATCAGAATAGGCATCAAGACCACTCCCCTGGTTAGACATTTTGTTGAGATGCACCAGAAGTCACTGGGGTCTTTCTCGTGGACCATTATTGATAAGGTCCCAATAAAGAAGGGACAAGTTCTCAAACTAGGTGAGAGAGAGGCCTTCTGGATATTCAAATTGAGAATGTGGATTCTAGAAGACCTCAATTTGGAGTTTGACCTGATAAACTTTTGGCCTAATTAATTTTTGGTTATTTTTAATAAAAAAATTTGTCATTATCTGTCTTTTTTCTTGTGTCACCTTTGAGTATGCTGGTCCACCTGGGTATTGCGTATTGCTTATTGTTTAAGGTCTTTTGATACCCTATGGGGCCTTCTTTGTTGACTATTGGTGATTTTTGCTGATTTTTTTTATTTTTGTATTGGTATTTTTGCACTTTTGCTTTCTTGTTGATTTTTGGAAGTTTGCTGATTATTGATGATTTTTTGCTTTCTGCTATTTTTGCTATTTTTGCTTCTTTATTCGAAAGTTTTTTGAGACACTAATGATAGTGTGCCAAAGAATCTTGTCTTATTTTTCCTGTATTTCCTGTCTTTCTGAGGTTTGCCTAGCTTTATCCCATCTTATCTTTTCTTATTTTATTTCATTTTATTTCATTATTTTATTGTTTATTTATGTATGTATTTATCTATTTTGCTCTTGATTGGATTTTGCATTAAGGATTTTTTGGATTGAGGATTGGTGTGAGGTCTGTGTATGATAATTGGCTATTTGCCAATATACAATTTTCAGTAGATTCTCACTGTCTCCCCTGTTGTGTGAGCAGAGTTCTATTATCCTTCTCAATTATGCTGGACTATTTAGTTGAAGTTAGTTATATTGGTTCTGTTGATCGTGCTATGTAGTTCTCTTTATATGTGTTTTATATGGTTGAGGTGCTTTGCAATCATTTGTGTCTGAACTCAGTCTCTTTCTCTCATTTCCACTTAGCCATGTTGGGAATTAAGTAGAGGAGCGTGTGGTTACGTTGTCAGCTATTATGGTACGTTGTAATTTTGTGTACCACTGACGGCGATTAACTGATTCTAGCGCTCACTCCTTTACCCGTGATGGTTACTAGGTAGGGCTGGTGAAGACTCCGCCCACTCTCCCTGCGGTGATTCCAGCTTTCTGTATGATCACTCTCCCCTTTGGCTTCCGTCACTGACGCGAGAAGCATTTACTGCTCCATATATATATTTATATATTTATACATGAGTCAGGCTGGAGCTTTTCTGCTTGAATTTGTACACTTAAATGTTGGTGTTTGGAGTACTCAGCGGAGGGATGCCTAAGAGTTGCTGGAACCAGGTGACAGTTTATTTATTTATTCATTTGTTTATTACACTTCTCGCTCTTACCGCAATTGGTGCATCTAGAGGGGGCGTGTGCTTCAGATGTAGCGGATTGGTTGTTCAGATGTAAAAGGTCTGTATCCCAACAACCAACTGCGTAGGGAGCGTAGGTTTTAAATTCATGTTAGTTTGATTTGTTTTTTACTGAGGCTATGAGTAAGGCTCACGCCGAAACGCGTTAGCCGTCTGTTTCACTTGCTCCTTTATTATTTTTTTTTGTTATTTTTTTATATTCTCTGTATTAATCCGGGGACAATGTCCCTTTGACAATTGTGATTAGCGTTATGTCTGGATATCCTGTCCATTAAATGTTTGAACCAGCAATTATCGTGTGCTTCTCAATTTCCTTTTTTCACGTTTACCTACATTCTGGGCCGGAGTGAGCACGGATAGTTTTGCTGTGGGCTGTGTGGTTTGGCAATTAGAGCTGTCAAATGCCTGCGGGACTGGAGACTGAGGATCGCCTTTGTATGTTAGTTTATCTTTTCACGCTGCCGGAACCTGCAACCCTGGTGTGAAACACTGAAACCGCCGGAGTCTGCGTGGAGGAGGTATGTGTGTGGTCACTATAAGGCCTTCAGGTTACCATTGACTCTTTGGAACTGCTATACATATTACATTTATTTGTTTGTAACAATTAGGTCTGTGTTCCCTGCAACTTCCATTTTACAAGAGGAAAGAGGAACCCCTGCATGGTATTATGGTTTGGCATTTGTAATACAGGAGTACTGTCAAGTGTTTGGAGTAATATCAGGATATATGTGTGAACTTTTGATCAGCTATATCAACATACTCATCTTTGTTATTGTACAAATCCTGAGCTCTGTTCACACCCACCTTTTGAGTTTACTCTTTTTGGTGCTGTACTCTGTATCCGTGTCACTTACTATAACTATTCTGCCTTGTCTAAATGTTGCAACATTGGAGCACTCTCTCTATAAATTAAATTTGGAAATAGAGTACACTATAAAAAGAAAACATTTTTGGAACAGCAGAAAACTACAACAGTGGGTGTAAGGATCTCCTCTTCACAAAATATTTTACAAAAGGAAATTAAAAAAAATTATATAAAGACCCAATGGTTCAAGAGTTATTTTTAATTAGTGGATTTGATGACCAGCTAAATATTTTTCAAATACTTTGATCATATTTTCTTTGCTAAAACATCATATTGACGTCACATCATAGAGTGTATTAATAAATCTGTCCAGTAGATGGCAGCAAAGAGGAACCTGTGTCAGCCACACAGAACAAAAAAAAAACAAAAAAACAAACAAACAAAATAATTAGTTACATTTACAGTTAGGGTAGATTAACTATATTATCTTGTAAAACTATAGTTGGAAGATACCATAGGCATTTCAAACTTCAGGAACTAAGTCCCATCATCTCACATCGCTGTTGCACTAAAATAGCTCTGAATAAAAACTTGAGCTGCAAGTTCTTAGTTAAGAAAAACACGCCTAGATTCCGAGTTTTGTCAGTAATGGTGTGCGGTGCTAACGAGCAGTTTTCCCTCACCACTCACCTATAGACAACGCTGGTATTACAGGTTTTTAGAAACACAGCGTTAGTCGCAGAAAAGTGAGCGAAGAGCAAAATTTAGCTTCACATCTCACCTCAATACCAGCGCTGCTTACGATAGAGGTAAGCTGGCAAAACGTGCTCATGCATGATTTCCCCATAGGAATCAATGGGGGAGAGCCGGTTGAAAAAAAACCTAACACCTGCAAAAAAGCAGCGTAAAGCTCCTAACGCAACCCCATTGATTCCTATGGGGAAATACTTTTTATGTCTACACCTAACACCCTAACATGAACACTTATTAACCCCTAATCTGCCGCCCTCGACATCGTCGGCACCTGCATTATATTATTAACCCCTAATCTGCCACTCCGGACACCGCCGCAACCTACATTATACTTATTAACCCCTAATCTGATGCCCCCAACATCGCCGACATCTACATTATATTTATTAACCCCTAATCTGCCGCCCCCAACGTCGCCGCCACTATATTAAAGTTATTAACCCCTAAATCTAAGTCTAACCCTAACCCTAACATCCCTTAACTTAAATATAATTTAAATAAATCTAAATAAAATTACAACAATTAACTAAATTATTCCTATTTAAAACTAAATATTTACCTATAAAATAAACCCTAAGATAGCTACAATATAACTAATAGTTACATTGTAGCTAGTTTAGGATTTATTTTTATGTTTAAGGCAACTTTGTCTTTATTTTAACTAGGTAGAATAGTTATTAAATAGTTATTAACTATTTAATAGCTACCTAGTTAAAATAAAGACAAATTTACATGTAAAATAAAACCTAACCTAAGTTACAATTACATCTAACACTACACTATAATTAAATGAATTCCCTAAATTAACTACAATTAAATACAATTATCTAAAGTATGAAAAAAACCCACTAAATTACAGAAAATAATAAAATAATTACAAGTTTTTTTAAACTAATTACACCTAATCTAATCCCCCTAATAAAATAAAAAAAGCCCCCCAAAATAATAAAAAGCCCTACCCTATACTAAATTAAAAATAGCCCTTAACAGGGCCTTTTGTGGGGCATTGCCCCAAAGTAATCAGCTATTTTACCTGTAAAAAAAGTATAATACCCCCCAACATTAAAACCCACCACCCACACACCCAACCCGACTCTAAAACCCACCCAATACCCCCTTAATAAAACCTAACACTAACCCCTTGAAGATCACCCTACCTTGAGAAGTCTTCACCCAACCGGGCCAAAGTCCTCATTGAAGCCGGGTGAAGTGGTCCTCCAGACGGGCAGAAGTCTTCATCCAAGCTGGGAAGAAGAGTTCCTCCAGACAGGCAGAAGTATTCATCCAGGAGGCATCTTCTATCTTCATCCATCCGGCGCGAAGCGGCTCCATCTTCAAGACATCCGACGTGGAGCATCCACGACGTCCATCTGAAGAATAAAGGTTCCTTTAAATGACATCATCCAAGATGGCATCCCTTCAATTTCGATTGGCTGATAGAATTCTATCAGCCAATCAGAATTAAGGTAGAAAAAACCCTATTGGCTGAAGCAATCAGTCAATAGGATTGAGCTTGCATTCTATTGACTGATCCAATCAGCCAATAGAATGCCAGCTCAATCCTATTGGCTGATTAGATCAGCCAATAGGATTTTTTCTACCTTAATTCCGATTGGCTGATTGAATTCTATCAGCCAATCGGAATTGAAGGGACGCCATTTCTTTCCTCTATAGACATCAATGGGCAGAGAGTGTTAAAACCTAACACCTGAAGGGCAGAATGAAAAATCTCTGTAACACAACCCTATTGATGTCTATAGGGAAAAAAAAAAGTTACGTTTAAACATAACACCATAACATAAACCCCCAGGGGAATATCTATCAATGTGCGAGCGGACATTGTAGCGTATCATGTCCACTGCACACCGGACATGATAGCGGACATGGTAGTGTATCATGTCCACTGCACATTGGCTGATTGGAACAGCCAATAGAATGTGAGCTCAATCCTATTGGCTGATTGGATCAACCAATAGGATTGAAGCTCAATCCAATTGGCTGATTGCATCAGCCAATAGGATTTTTTCACCTTTAATTCCGATTGGCTGATAGAATTCAGAATTCAAGGGACGCCATCTTGGATGACGTCATATGAACCTTTATTCGTCGTTAGCCTTGGAAAGAAGAGGATGCTCCGCGCCGGATGTTTTGAAGATGGAGCCGCTCTGTGTCTGAAGGATGAAGATAGAAGATGCCGTCTGGATGAAGTCTTCTGCCCGTCTGGAGGACCACTTCTGCTGGCTTGGATGAAGACTTCTCCCTGCTTCATTGAGGACTTCTTGCCGCTTGGATGAAGACTTTTTAAGGCTTTATGGGGGGGGGGGGGGTTAGTTTTAGGTTTTGGCAGTTGAAAAAAAGAGATAAATGCCCTTTTAAGGGCAATGCCCATCCAAATGCCCTTTTCAGGGCAATGGGGAGCTTAGCTTTTTTTTAGTTAGGATTTTATTTGGGGGGTTGGTTGTGTGGGTGGTGGGTTTTACTGTTGGGGGTTTTTTTGTAAATTTTTTTTACAGTTAAAAGAGCTATTGGTAGTTTAGTTTAGGCTAGGGTTTTTTTTATTTTGGGGGGCTTTTTTATTTAGATAGGGCTATTAGATTAGGTGTAATTAGTTTAAATATCTGATAATTTCTTTTTTTATTTTGTGTAATTTAGTGGGGGTTTTTGTAATTTAGGTAACTGTATTTAATTTAGGTAATTTATTTAATTGTAGTGTAAGGTTAGGTGTTAGTGTGAGACAGGTTAGGTTTTATTTTACAGGTAAATTTGTATTTATTTTAGCTATGTAGTTAGTAAATAGTTAATAACTATTTAGTAACTATTCTACCTAGTTAAAATAAATACAAACTTAGCTGTAAAATAAAAATAAATCCTAAGATAGCTACAATGTAGCTATTAGTTATATTGTAGCAAGCTTAGGGTTTATTTTATAAGTAAGTATTTAGTTTTAAATAGGAATAATTTAGGTAATGATGGTAGGTTTTATTTAGATTTATTTTAATGATATTAAAGTTAGGGGGTGTTAGGGTTAGACTTAGGTTTAGGGGTTAATACATTTAGTATAGTGGCGTCGACGTTGGGGGTAGCAGCTTAGGGGTTAATTAATGTAGGTAGGTGGTGGCGAGGTTAGGGGCAGCAGATTAGGGGTTAATAATATTTAATTAGTGTTTGTGATGTGGAAGTGCGGCGGTTTAGGGGTTAATATGTTTATTATAGTTGCGGCAATGTCAGGAGCGGCAGATTAGGGGTTAATTAATTTATTTCAGTGTTTGCGATGCGGGAGGGCCTCAGTTTAGGGGTTAATAGGTAGTTTATGGGTGTTAGTGTACTTTTTAACACTTTAGTTATGAGTTTTATGTTACAGCTTTGTAGCGTAAAACTCATAACTACTGACTTTAGATTGCGTTACGAATCTTGCGGGATAGGCTGTACCGCTCACTTTTTGGCCTCATAGAAAAAGCTTGTAATATCGGCGCTATGGAAGTCCCAATTGAAAAAAGACTTTACGCAAATTGAGTAAGTTAATTTGCATTACGGCCATAAAAGTTTGCGTTATAGCTTTTTGGACAAGACTCGTAATAGCAGCGATAGTGAAAAAGCAGCGTTATAGCCCATAATGCTGCTTTTTCACTCATAACGCAAAACTCATAATCTAGCTATTAGTTATTTAAATAGTTATTTGCGTTGTGGGTTTTTGCGGTTTAAAGAGTTAATAAGTTATATAGATTTATTGAGATGTAAGGGTTTTGTGGTTTAGGGGTTAATAGGGTAAATAGGTTTATTGCGATGTTGGGGTTTTGCGGTTTAGGGGTTAATAGGGTAAATAGGTTTATTGCGATAATAGGCATTTTGTGGTTTAGGAGTTAATATTTTGTGTAGGATATTTTTTTGTACTTGATACAAGCGTTTTTTGTTTTTTTTAATACTTGATGCGGGCGGTTATTTATCTATTTTTTAATACTTGATGCAGGCGTTTTTAAAAAAAAATACTTTAATGTGGGCAATTAGGTGTTGCTTTTGTAATGCTCCGTTTGCCTTCGCTGCATCCACCAGGCAGGGTGCATCCGAAAATGGCAGGATAGTGAAAGAATCCACAATGCCATTTTCGCTGCATCCAGGTGAA
>NC_069502.1:215152560-215190060 GCF_027579735.1 Bombina bombina
TGGGGTTCAACTTGTTCAGCGTTAGTATTTTAAGGAGCACTATTTACTTGGGGTGTCTGGTTACCCTGAGAATATTTTGCCACTTTTGATATTTACTTTTATGGGGATACCAATAACCTTGTGGGTTTTCATCTCTATGGGAATGATTATTTACCTGGGTATGCCCCCCATCTTAAGCATAATCTCTCCACAGTCCATGTTGGGGGATGGGCAGAGTTAAAACTTTGTGGGGATGGCCTGTTTTCTCGGGCCACCTCCTCATAGGTTTTCTTTTTAGACTCCAAATTGAGGGGGCTAGGTGACACCCTAGTTTCTGCCACAATTTTGGGGTTGGGCTTTGGTTCCCTTTTAACCCCCTGTTCACCGGACTGCTGAATAGAGTATAACTTTGTACTCTCTTTGATCAGCCATTCCTATGAGCAGTGCTCATCAAAATCTCTAGCTAAATTAACTTTGATGTGCACGGACAATGCTTCAAAAAATAAATTCACAAATTCTGAGCATTCAAATATGGGGCAATCTTCCGCCATACTGTACGCACTTTTTAGTACAGAAAGGAATTATATAGGGCATTGATTTGCTCTATATTTTAAACCATATACAGCTATTTTCGCTGCAGTTTTTTCTGCACAGTTGTTTTGTCTCATTCCAGGAATGAATATTCATACCCTTTAGTGAAGCAAAGAATTTGTGATATTTGCCTCCAGATACCCAGGGCAGAAAGTCAATTTTTGACTGCTCACTTGTGACATTCATTATGGATAAAGCATTTTCAAAGGCCTCTAAGTGGTCGATTATAGAATCGTTTTTGGAAAATTTAGGTACTGCATCCTTTAAGAAAGTAATTATTTTAGGGGTGTCATATACCTTATTAGGCATATCTTGGGCTCTCCTATGGACCTTATTTTTGGGTCTGGAGTACCCCCTATCTGCCCTATATTCACTATGGGGAGACCCCTTATGTATATTAGTACTACGTGGGCTATTTGGATAGCTGGCTCTGCCCTCTGACTCACTAATAGAGATGCCCTCCCCCTCCTCAGCTGAGTTATAGCAGTTCCCTGAATTTATAACATGAGGTGACTGTCTATTTGGGAAATGTATTTCTGACCCAATAGGGGTCCTTTGTTTAAATTATTCCCTACATTTCTGCAGTTCATTCCTCCTGATTTATTCTTTAAGAGATTTAGATTTATCTGCATTATCCTCATTGCTAATAGAGGGGTTTTCATTATGATGATACAGCCTTTTTAAACCTCTTAATTCTCTCTGGCTTTGTGCAAGTTCCTTATGCAAATCTTCTATCTGAGCTACTAAACTCTGGTTATATTTTTGTAAAGTGGCCATGTTTTGGGCAAACTCATCAATTTTATCCTGGATTCGTTCTGCCTCTTCCTCATCTAACCTTAATGAATCATTTTCACCCCTCAGTTGCTCCAATTGTGAATTTTTAACTTCTATTTTATTGTACATTTCCTCGTTCACATAGAGGAGCAGGCCCCAAGTTTTGAAAATTATTTCATCACGTTTTCCCCGCTACTGAGGTTGGCCCAATTTTAACACCCCTTGAAATATTTTGCTTTCGCCACACCATATATTATCTGTAATATTTTTGGCCTTAGTCTTCAGCATCTTAATGTAAGCGCCTAATTCTCCCTTAATATTTAATATTTTTTTAAAGTGAGAAATGGCTTCTGTTTTAAGTGTTTCTGCCTTACTAACGGGCGATTTTGTGCAGCATATTTCAACACTATGTATAGAATTAATTGATTCATTTCTAATAACAGACATTATTATATTGGCTTAGTATTTAGTTACATTAAAATGCTAATACAATTTTGACCAATAAGAAGAAGAAAACAAATATTTTCAAAAATATTAATATTAATATCGAATTATGAAAAAAAATATATATTTTTTTTAAATATGAAAAAAAATATATATATTTTTTTTGAAATATGAAAAATTAATTTAATTTTTTATTTTATTTTTATAATCTCTATTTACTACAAATATATTATATCAATGTGATAAATATTAATAATATCTCATGCAGTGTGCCTCCAAATAATAAGTCAGTATATAACATTCAGACTAGTATAACTAAAGTACTTAGCCTACAATTGATACTATATAACTCTAATTTAAAACATCAGGAATTATATATATTATTTGTGCAAACAACTAATTCCTATGCCAATTTCTCTGAGCTGAAATAAAATATTTAGCATACAAAAGACTAGCTTAAAACTATACAGGACTGTGAATATGACTTTAAAATGCAAAGTGCCCTTTTAAATTTACTAACTGTAATTAGATTGTAGCAACAATGAATGTATTTGATTTAAACTATTAAAAATATAGAACAGTCATACATCACCAACATGAACCAATTTGAGTCTTTTCCAAATTGATTCAGATCACCTCATATGAAGAAAGGTTATTGCATAGATCAAGAAAATAGTCTCAGGTTTTGCTTAAAGTGACTGTGTCCCAATTTGGCAGCAGTTATTCAATCACAAATTTCAGCAGATAAAATACTTTTTTTCTCTCCTTGCATTGAGGTTATATCATGTGATATCCCTCCCCCTTTTCTTATTGTAATCCTTTGTGATCTGAATTCAATAGGCCCTTAATGGAGCTTGTCTCTGATTCGCCCTTGGGGAGCTTGTCCCTCTCATTGGTTATTTGGGAGACGCATCCCTGATTGGCTCATCTGGCTCTGCATGTGTTCCAATTGATAATTTATTTGGCTGTTATACCAGTTTTAATCTCCTAGGGGGCAGCAGACAAC
This sequence comes from Bombina bombina, assembly GCF_027579735.1. Classification (NCBI taxonomy): domain Eukaryota; kingdom Metazoa; phylum Chordata; class Amphibia; order Anura; family Bombinatoridae; genus Bombina; species Bombina bombina. The sequence goes on from NC_069502.1 coordinate 215,155,355, forward strand.
CACAAATACAGTCTCATCATTAATTATTTCTACAATCCAAATATCTCCTTATATTGTTTATATTCAACAAACTATAATTCCTAGCATTTATAAGTCACATGTTCAAATACACATGGATCACACAGCACCATTTCTTCTGATTATTTTAAGACCGAACGTGAAAATATTCCACTTATGATATATTAAAAATGCGTTTAAAAATCATATTAATAAGCAATTGCACTGTCAATTATTTGCTTTCCCCAGAGTCATCGTATTTAACATCCTGGCATTATATTCATACAAACACAGTATATTTCACATTTCTAATAATTTTGAATGCATGAAACACCATTTGCAGGTCTGAAATGAAAGAAATAATGTTGTTACAAATGTCAAACATTTATACATCTATTTGCAGTATTTATCAAGCTCAAGCAAATATTTATCTAATATGTTACTGTTAGTCACTGCTTCTTAGGTCCACAAATACACATTTTTATACAGTATTTAAAATTATACAGGCTGTATTTTAAAAATGAATTTAACAGCTGCAATGTCACATGTGTCTCTGTTTAGCTATTCTTCATCTAGACGTAATGTCTATAATTCGTGGATTCAACACAATAGGGACAATTTAACACATAGGTGATATTTGGTTATTTCTTCAGCTAAAAACATTTTTTTCCTGAATCTAACTAAGCTTCAAACGAAATCCAGTGAGCCATGGTGTTAAATTATCACATGTCTGTTGGCATATGTTGGCATATGTTTCTCTCATATCAGAAAGAAATGGTGAGAATCTTCAAAGGGCTGTTTGTGATTGAATAATTGTATAATTTAGCATATTGAGTTAGGAGGGGAGGAAAGGTTTCATCTGAATCCTGATGTAATTAGCAAGGTCTCTCATGTCTGAACCTCAGATTTGTAATATACAGAATTCATTCAGAAAATAGTATTAAGCATGCTCAACCTTAATATTTTATTGATTGCATACTGATACATATCTTATTATATAGATATGTATTATCCACTGACATTTACAGATACCCTGACAAGAATTATCTTTCTACAGTACATCTAAAAACCAGTGTCCTCACCATGATATTCCATAAAAATTAAGGGCCCCATCATAACACCCAGAGATTATTCTAAGACTTAAGGACTGTTTGACCACTAAAACCTCCTAAAAATATAAATATATATATAAAATTAAATAAAAATATCTAAAACACCTAACATTTATACCATAATTCATATTCCAGTATTGGTTTTTTTTTCAGCGTCTTTAAACCATTTGTGTCCTATGTGGTCATATTTCCTACTGTCCAGGAATCACTCCTATTTATTCTATTTATACTCAATTCAAATTGGTTATCCAATTTACCATTCAGGGTCCTCTCACTCATGTGATTAGTGATCTTTTTAAATAAAGCTATTTTTGGGGATATTTACCAACTAGGAACTGCATAACTATTAGTTGGATGATATAGAGATCACTGTGTATAAGGGAAGAGACCCTGTGAGTAAGTGGGTAGGACCTTGAGTTTTATGGTCACTGCTTTTGGCGGTCATATAGAGAGGGCTCTTGTGTGGTGGGTGGAAGCTGGTGGGGAGGGTAAAGTTAAATATAAATATTGTAGGAATAGGTCAAGAAAGTAGTAGTTTTGGGCAATACACTTGAGCTGTTGTAATGAGGCTATTGGCAAAATAACTGCTGATAAAATCTGGACAATATTGTGCATAAGCTTCAGTTGAAGGCTTAGGATCTAGAACTTTGTTTATTTACTTTGTTTGTATGTATAATAGCATCTTTGTAAAGGCATTGCTTTGTGATTTGTAGCAAACCAAATTAATTAACAAACAGCTAGATTACAAGTTATGCGCGCTATAGGGAAATTAATTAACGCAACAATAGTTGCGTTATTTAACCCTCTATAGCACTGCCATTACAAGTTTTCAAACAGCCGGCTTCTGCGTGCGATATGTTTGCGTTGAGCTCCATACCGCACAAAATACAAGCGCTGTTTTAAAGTGCTTGTGCATGCTTTCCCCATAGACATCCATGGGGAGAGCGGGTCAGAAAAAAGCCTAACACCTGCGATCGTGGAAAGAAAAGCTCCGTAATGCAGCCCCATTGATGTCTATGGGGAAAAAAAGATATGTTTAAACCTAACACCATAACATAAACCCAAAGTCTAAACACCCCTAATCTGCTGCCCCTGACATCACAACACCTACTTAATGTTATTAACCCCTAATCTGTTGCTCCCGATATTGCCGCCACCTAAATAAATCTATTAACCCCTAATCTGCCACTCCCGATATCGCCGCCACTATACTAAAGTTATTAACCCCTATTCCCCTGCACCCCACCATCGCCCACACTATAATAAATCTATTAAACCCTATTCTGCCATTTCCCGACATTGCCGCCACTATAATAAAGTTATTAACCCCTAAACCTCTGGCCTCCCACATTACTACCACTAAATAAACCTATTAACCCCTAAACCGCAAGCCCCCCACTTTGCAACAACCTAAATTAAACTATTAACCCCTAACGTAACCCTAAACCTAACACCCTCTAACTTTAACATAATTAAAATAGAGCTAAATTAACTAAAACAAGAGAGACAGAGGGCGCCACATAGTGCAGGTAAAAACAAGACAACAAGTAGGATTTGCAGGTGTATAGATATCCTACTCACGTGATAAAAAGCATTAATGTGCAGTGTAGGCAGGCCGAGTCCAAAGAGTCGCTCTGCAGACTCCCCAGGCACCTTGATCAGATAGTGTATTTATCCCAACAACAGGGATCCACAGGAGCAGTGTGATTCCCACTGACTTCTTCGCTGTTAGCAGAGGATAGTGTTTTCCAAGGCGCAGTGGATGAAGTGTACAACCAACAGGGAGCCCCAGTGATAGACAGTCCAGGAATAAAAGAGTGCAGCAGTGATGTAACAAAACATCAAAGGTTTATTAAAAAGCTTAAAATCACATAAGCAATGCTTTTCTCCGTGTCACAGCACGGTTTAATCAGGCTATAAAACCAGTTACAAAGCTGCTACACTTATAACTAGTATCAACCAATCGGCGTCTGGCGGATTTTCACTCCCCTAAATAACCCAGCTGTTAAACATAATGAAAGCCAAAACGGAAACACCGTTTCATGCAATATATGACAAGAGATCTCGATGTGAAGATAGTTTCCACAGAACAACAGAATCCTAACAGTCGAATTGCTTATAATATTATATGCTGCTATACTGTGTTTATCTAAATTATAAGTATATGTAAATTGAAATTCATTTTACGGAGTTGAGGGGGTGGGAACGATTGCTGAGAATCATCATCTCTTAGATAGACCAATCGCAACAAGAGGGTGTAGACCGAATCACAGTGACGTGTTGTGAAAGCTCCATCTTTGAGTAAGTAAGGAAGGGGTGTGATACGTGAACCAATCACGTGTAAAGAGGTGTGAAATAGAATCTCATTGACGTGACAGAAAAAGCACACAGTGCTCCATCAAAAAATTTATGGATTAGAGGTATAAAGCGTGACGCCTAAAATAAAAAATTAGTGAATAACATATATATATGTAAGACACACACATGTGTTAAATTGATATAGCTGACTTAAATAATATATTGAAAATATAAGAAAAAACAGCAGCAAATTATCATAGAAAGATCTATCACATGTGATAAATAGAATAGACTCATAATAGCGATAGTAAAACCCTTGGGGAGGGGCACACAGAGCACCCACCCTACTCCACCCATTAAAATTTAAGATTGACTAAAAAATAATAATAATAATAAGTCATATCAAGATACTAGTATCAAGATAAGATAATATTATGCTAGACAACCATAATAGAATAGATAACAAAACAACCATAGGATGGTAATCAGAGACGATCATAGCAATAAGGAGTGAACTAGATGTGGTGAATAAGTAATGAAAGATACCATATGACCAATACCGAGATACTAATCATCCAATATACAAAGTAGTAAAATAGCAGGCTAAAAGAACCAAAAAGGTAGTTTTAGAAAAATTAAAGGCGCTGGTGTAAAACCACACTGCACATAAAAAACAGGCAATCCCAAAGCCTGCGGTTATCGTATTGTAATCAGACTGGCTAAAGGTTTTTTAAAATTCTGGCTGTAAAGTATAAAAAATGTTTATATATAATGAGAAAGTCTCCAATAAAAGTTAATATTTAAGAGTGGGAGTGAATCAACCCACGTTTTAAGTAAACACAAAATATAGTTATTTGTTGAAATAAATCGATAAATTTATTATAATAATTAACCCCTTAATGACCGGACCATTTTTCAATTTTCTTACCCTTAATGACAATGGCTATTTTTACATTTCTGCGGTGTTTGTGTTTAGCTGTAATTTTCCTCTTACTCGTTTACTGTACCCACACATATTATATACCGTTTTTCTCGCCATTAAATGGACTTTCTAAAGATACCATTATTTTCATCATATCTTATAATTTCCTATAAAAAAAATATAAAATATGAGGAAAAAATTGAAAAAAACACACTTTTTCTAACTTTGACCCCCAAAATCTGTTACACATCTACAATCACCAAAAAACACCTATGCTAAATAGTTTCTAAATTTTGTCCTGAGTTTAGAAATACCCAATGTTTACATGTTCTTTACTTTTTTTGCAAGTTATAGGGCCATAAATACAAGTAGCACTTTGCTATTTCCAAACAACTTTTTTTCAAAATTAGCGCTAGTTACATTGGAACCCTGATATCTGTCAGGAATACCTGAATATCCCTTGACATGTATATATTTTTTTTTAGAAGACAACCCAAAGTATTGATCTAGGCCCATTTTGGTATATTTCATGCCACCATTTCACCGCCAAATGTCATCAAATAAAAAAATAAGTTCACTTTTTCACAAATTTTGTCACAAACTTTAGGTTTCCCACTGAAATTATTTACAAACAGCTTGTGCAATTAAGGCACAAATGGTTGTAAATGCTTCTTTGGGATCCCCTTTGTTCAGAAATAGCAGACTTATATGGCTTTGGCATTGCTTTTTGGTAGTTAGAAGGCCACTAAATGCTGCTGCGCACCACACGTAAATTATGCCCAGCAGTGAAGGGGTTAATTAGGTAGGTTGTAGGGAGCTTGCAGGGTTAATTTTAGCTTTAGGGTAGAGATCAGCCTCCCACCTGACACATCCCACCCCCTGATCCCTCCCAAACAGTTCTCTTCCCTCCCCCACCCCACAATTGTCCCCGCCATCTTAAGTACTGGCAGAAAGTCTGCCAGTACTAAATAAAAGGAGTTTTTCTTTTTTTTAATAAAAAAAATTAAAATGTTTTAGCTGTGATGGACTCCTGCCTTAGCCCCAACCTCCATGATCCCCCCCCCCCCAGCTCTCTAACCCTCTCCCCTACCTAATTGCCGCCATCTTGGGTACTGGCAGCTGTCTGCCAGTACCCAATTTGCCCCCAAAACAAGTGGTTTTTTTTTGCAATTTATTGCCAGTTTACATTTTTCTGTAGTGTAGCAGCCCCCCACAATACCCCAACCCCCTCCCCCTCCCAGATCCTTATATATTTATTTATTTATATTATATTTTTGTCCCCCCTTCCTTTCTCATTGGTGGCAGTGGCCATGTAATCGGGCGCGCACGCGCGCCCCCGCGCGCCCCCGCACGCGCGCCCCCGCACGCTCCCGGCACCCGGCGTGCACATAGCACTTACAGGAACCGGATGCCGGGTAGCGATGGGCCGCCCACCCGCCTCCCTGATGTGCTCCCACCCACCAACGAACCGGCACCATCGCTACCGGTGCAGAGAGGGCCACAGAGTGGCTCTCTCTGCATCGGAGTCTTCTAAATGGTATTGCAGGATGCCTCCATATGGAGGCATCACTGCAATACCCTGAGAGCTGCTGGAAGCGATTGCGATCGCTTCCAGCACTCTCTTAGACAACTGACGTACCAGGTACATCTATTGTCATTAACTGTAAGTTAATGCATGACGTACCTGGTACGTCAGTTGTCATTAAGGGGTTAAAATGAATGTCACAAAAATATAGAAACACAATTGTAAAGTCCCTAATTGGTACCAATATCTAATAACTAAGATATATCTAGTAAACTAAAAGATGTTTATAAAAATATATCTAATAATGTATATATGGAGCTAAAAGAGGTTATTTAAATAGACTTGAGAGATAAAAGCAATCTCAAATATAACATTTGCTATTAATTATAAAATGTAGTTCAGATCTCTTCAAACCACACTGGTTATTATTTTTTGAGTATTTTCCTCTGTTTGTTATAATCATAAAAAATACACGGCTAGATTTGGAGTTTTGTCGGTAACGACCCGAAAAACTAACGCCCGCGTTTTACTGGCCGCACCATAAAAATAACTCTCGTATTGAGAGTCCACATAAAGGCTGCGTTAGGCTCCAAAAAAGGAGCGTAGAGCATTTTTAACGCAGCTTCAACTCTCGATACCAGAGTTGCTTACGGACGCGGCCAGCCTCAAAAACGTGCTCGTGCACGATTCTCCCATAGGAAACAATGGGGCTGTTTGAGCTGAAAAAAAACCTAACACCTGCAAAAAAGCCGCGTTCAGCTCCTAACGCAGCCCCATTGTTTGCTATGCGGTAACCCTTCCGACGTCTGCACTTAACACTCTAACATGTACCCCGAGTCTAAACACCCCTAACCTTACACTTATTAACCCCTAATCTGCCGCCCCCGCTATCGCTGACCCCTGCATATTATTTTTAACCCCTAATCTGCGGCTCCGTAAACCGCCGCTACTTACATTATCCTTATGTACCCCTAATCTGCTGCCCCTAACACCGCCGACCCCTATATTATATTTATTAACCCCTAATCTGCCCCCCACAACGTCGCCTCCACCTGCCTACACTTATTAACCCCTAATCTGCCGACCAGACCGCACCGCTATTATAAAAAAGTTATTAACCCCTAATCCGCCTCACTAACCCTATCATAAATAGTATTAACCCCTAATCTGCCCTCCCTAACATCGCCGACACCTAACTTCAAACATTAACCCCTAATCTGCCGAACGAATCTCGCCGCTATTCTAATAAATGTATTAACCCCTAAAGCTAAGTCTAACCCTAATACTAACACCCCCCTAAGTTAAATATAATTGAAATCTAATGAAATAAATTAACTCTTATTAAATAAATTATTCCTATTTAAAGCTAAATACTTACCTGTAAAATAAATCCTAATATAGCTACAATATAAATTATAATTATATTATAGCTATTTTAGGATTTATATTTATTTTACAGGTAACTTTGTATTTATTTTAACCAGGTACAATAGCTATTAAATAGTTAAGAACTATTTAATAGCTAAAATAGTTAAAATAATTACAAATTTACCTGTAAAAGAAATCCTAACCTAAGTTACAAATAAACCTAACACTACACTATCAATAAATTAATTAAATAAACTACCTACAATTACCTACAATTAACCTAACACTACACTATCAATAAATTAATTAAATACAATTGCTACAAATAAATACAATTAAATAAACTAGCTAAAGTACAAAAAATAAAAAAGAACTAAGTTACAAAAAATAAAAAAATATTTACAAACATAAGAAAAATATTACAATTTTAAACTAATTACACCTACTCTAAGCCCCCTAATAAAATAACAAAGCCCCCCAAAATAAAAAAATATCCTACCCTATTCTAAATTACTACAGTTCAAAGCTCTTTTACCTTACCAGCCCTGAACAGGGCCCTTTGCGGGGCATGCCCCAAGTTCAGCTCTTTTGCCTGTAAAAAAAAACATACAATACCCAAGCCCCCCAACATTACAACCCACCACCCACATACCCCTAATCTAACCCAAACCCCCCTTAAATAAACCTAACACTAAGCCCCTGAAGATCATCCTACCTTGTCTTCACCATACCAGGTTCACCGATCGGTCCAGAAGAGCTCCTCCGATGTCCTGATCCAAGCCCAAGCGGGGGGCTGAAGAGGTCCATGATCCGGCTGAAGTCTTCATCCAAGCGGGGCAGAAGAGTTCTTCCATCCGATTGAAGTCTTCATCCAAGCGGCATCCATCCGGAGCGAAGCGGCAGCATCCTGAAGACCTCCACCGCGGAACATCCATCCTGGCCGACGACTGAACGACGAATGACGGTTCCTTTAAATGACATCATCCAAGATGGCGTCCCTCAAATTCCGATTGGCTGATAGGATTCTATCAGCCAATCGGAATTAAGGTAGGAATATTCTGATTGGCTGATGGAATCAGCCAATCAGAATCAAGTTCAATCCGATTGGCTGATCCAATCAGCCAATCAGATTGAGCTTGCATTCTATTGGCTGTTCCGATCAGCCAATAGAATGCGAGCTCAATCTGATTGGCTGATCGCTTGGGTTGTATGAAGATTTTGGAGCCAGGACGGATCGGTGATACCTGGTGAGGTGAAGACAAGGTAGGATGATCTTCAGGGGCTTAGTGTTAGGTTTATTTAAGGGGGGTTTGGGTTAGATTAGGGGTATGTGGGTGGTGGGTTGTAATGTTGGGGGGGGGGGTATTGTATGTTTTTTTTTTACAGGCAAAAGAGCTGAACTTCTTGGGGCATGCCCCGCAAAGGGCCCTGTTCAGGGCTGGTAAGTTAAAAGAGCTTTTAACTTTAGTAATTTAGAATAGGGTAGGGCATTTTTTATTTTGGGGGGCTTTGTTGTTTTATTAGGGGGCTTAGAGTAGGTGTAATTAGTTTAAAATTGTTATAATATTTTTCTTATGTTTGTAGATATTTTTTATTTTTTGTAACTTGGTTCTTTTATATTTTTTGTACTTTAGCAAGTTTATTTAATTGTATTTATTTGTAGGAATTGTATTTAATTAATTTATTGATAGTGTAGTGTTAGGTTAATTGTAGGTAATTGTAGGTAGTTTATTTAATTAATTTATTGATAGTATAGTGTTAGTTTTAATTGTAACTTAGTTTAGGATTTCTTTTACAGGTAAATTTGTAATTATTTGAACTATTTTAGCTATTAAATAGTTCTTAACTATTTAATAGCTATTGTACCTGGTTAAAATAAATACAAAGTTACCTGTAAAATAAATATAAATCCTAAAATAGCTATAATATAAATATAATTTATATTGTAGCTATATTAGGATTTATTTTACAGGTAAATATTTAGCTTTAAATAGGAATAATTTATTTAATAAGAGTTAATTTATTTCGTTAGATTTAAATTATATTTAATTTAGGGGGGTGTTAGTGTTAGGGTTAGACTTAGCTTTAGGGGTTAATACATTTATTAGAATAGCGGTGAGCTCCGGTCGGCAGATTAGGGGTTAATAATTGAAGTTAGGTGTCGGCGATGTTAGGGAGGGCAGATTAGGGGTTAATACTATTTATTATAGGGTTAGTGAGGCGGATTAGGGGTTAATAACTTTATTATAGTAGCGCTCAGGTCCGCTCGGCAGATTAGGGGTTAATAAGTGTAGGCAGGTGGAGGCGACGTTGTGGGGGTCAGATTAGGGGTTAATAAATATAATATAGGGGTCGGCGGTGTTAGGGGCAGCAGATTAGGGGTACATAGGGATAATGTAGCTGGCGGCGGCGTGCGGACGGCAGATTAGGGGTTAATAAGTGTAGGTAGCTGGCGACGACGTTGTGGGGGGCAGATTAGGGGTTAATAAATATAATACAGGGGTCGGCGGTGTTAGGGGCTGCATATTAGGGGTACATAAGGATAACGTAGGTGGCGGATGGCAGATTAGGGGTTAAAAAAATTTAATCGAGTGGTGGCGATGTGGGGGGACCTCGGTTTAGGGGTACATAGGTAGTTTATGGGTGTTAGTGTACTTTAGAGTACAGTAGTTAAGAGCTTTATGAACCGGCGTTAGCCCAGAAAGCTCTTAACTACTGACTTTTTTCCTGCGGCTGGAGTTTTGTAGTTAGATGTCTAACGCTCACTTCAGAAACGACTCTAAATACCGGAGTTAGGAAGATCCCATTGAAAAGATAGGATACGCAATTGACGTAAGGGGATCTGCGGTATGGAAAAGTCGCGGCTGAAAAGTGAGCGTTAGACCCTATTTTGAGTGACTCTAAATACCGGCAGTAGCCTAAAACCAGCGTTAGGAGCCTCTAACGCTGGTTTTCACGGCTACCGCCAAACTCCAAATCTAGGTCACAGTCTTTTGGTTATTACTCCTCCAAAAAAATATTCTGTTATAGTAAAGAATCAAAAAATGTGGTACTTGGAAAGAAACATAAAAGTCTGTTATAGATTCCACTTGCAAAATACCCCCGGGGGAATGATTGTTGGCCTATGCCTTAATACGCCCCTAGTGCAAACTAGACAGGATATAAACTAAATGCAGTCGTAATAGTAATAATTTATTAGTAAACACATAATATAATATATATTGAAGATATGAGAGGCTTCTGTATGGACAAAGGGTAAGTAGCATACCTGATTGGGAAATTAAAAATTTAAAAATTAGCTAAAATATCCATAATGGTGATAATAACCTTTTAAGAAAATGATATATGGCAATGATGGTAATAATTACTAACAGACCCAAAGTGTAGTGAGAAACATAAACCAATGGAATGAATGTGATTATATATGAAATCACACATAAGGTGTATACTATAAAATACATAAAATGTAGTACAAAGTGTGAGTGGTTAGAAGGCTGCTAAATCCATATTTAGATTGAGACCAGAGGGAAACATGGTCTTCAATTTATAGATCCAATATGTTTCCCTCTGTCTCAATCTGTGAAATCTATTATATAAATGAGATGGAGGGATGGATTCAATGGGACAGATGTTAAATATATCGAGAGAACCATTATGGTTCAATTTGCAGTGTCTCGGGACACTGTTTCTTAAAGTTGTTCTTCATATTTCTAAAATGTTCTATCCATCTATTTCTGATTAATCTGCACGTACGGCCCACGTATTGGACCCCACAAATTCTACAAGTGAGCAAATAATGTACATGACAAATTCTGGTGAATCATACATTTTTTGTTTGTCGTATGAGAAAAGAACTTGCAGCCAGGATTAATAAATTTGCACATATTGCAATTCTTAAGATGGCATTTGTTGATCCCCTTCTTAGCAAGAGGTCTACAAAGAGATGATGTACCAAGGTCAGAATTTTTTATTGATTTGGTATGATTAGTTCTAACAGTTGTTTTAGTAACTACCACCTTGCTGGGTGCCAGATAGTTTTTCAATGTGGGTGCCCTCTTGAATACGCATCTGGGATCAGATGTTAATAGTTGGCCAATTATGGGATCCCTACGCAGCAACCCCCAATGTTTTCTGAGGATGCTTTTAATTCTCAAGTGATTTATACTATACTGGGTGATAAAAATAGAATTAGCTTGATAATCTTTGTTGGTGTTATGTTTGACTTTTGGTCCAAAATAGGATTTCCTATCTTCGGTTTTAGAACATTTATAAGCATCTCTAATAATATGTTCAGGATATCCTTTTTCAATAAAGTGATTTTTAAGGATAATACTCTGCTGTTCAAAATCATTAAAAAGGCTGCAATTTCTGCGTATTCTTTTATTATATTTAATATTGGATATATACCTCTTATTTAGAATACTTTATATTTTGAATATTTATTAGTATTTATCATTTATTTATTATTTTTTGGCGCCTCTTACTGATACCTGCCTGCTTCTGCTGCTGGTTTTGTATCTGATCTTTCATATATATACTACACTTTTGCCCTCTTTCATATAAGAGAGCTGCCATTAAATAAATATGTTGTCTATTAGTGAACGTAACAACAAGAGACTGCTTTTGGGGTCTACTAGACCTAATAATACAGCTTTGGATGCTATGGATGAAAATCCCTCTGAAATACCAATCCAAACTTTGTTCTTTAGCTTGGAAGAGCATCTCAAGAACGAATGCAGACACTGGTGGGATCTTGATACCCTTAAGAAATATCTTAATATTAAACAAATACCGAGAGGTCTGTACATGTTCAAAAACTGTTCTTTCAAAGATAATGTAGCTCTTTTGTCTGAATGGGAGGATGCACTTAATGAGTGTTCCTTCAAACTTATCAATATTTTGATATCCCACAGAGAGAAATTAGTCAGTGAGTCTAGCAATGAGATTGATAAAATTGAAAAACAACTACATAATGCTAAAACTAATGAAAAGTACACTGAATTGAATAGTTTAGTACTAGATAGAGTGGATACATTTGAACAAGATATCATTACTCTTAATAACAAGAAACTTGCTAGGGATAACGATGACTATTCACAGGGTGTAGTTTACACATACATGAAAGAAAGGAAAATACAACAGAGGCAGAGTAATGAGATCAACTCAGGGGAGTTTCAAACTTCCAATGGGGCCACTGAAGGCAGGGCTTTAGATAATGCACAAGAATGGGTTTTGGTGACAAAAAAACATTCCAAAAACTATTCCAGTCGTGGTCATTATAATCAACAGACTAACTATGAAAGGAAAAAGCATCCCACAAGAAATCTATATTTTCCTCCTAGGTTCAATTCTAATGGACACCAGAGAGATAGATCTGACAACCATTCTGGGAATAACCAATATAATTACCACTAACACAAGGAAAATTTTAATAATACTAATAAAAATCCTTTAAAAAACCAAACATACACTACCACTTTTAAAGAGAACCCTAATAATGACTACAACAGATATGGACCCTTCAAAAAGAAATGAGGCCTTAATAGAAGATATACCCACTAGAAATGAAGAACATTCTGTTCCCAGATATGAACAGCATTATGTCCCTAGATATGAGCAACAATATGCCCCTCGATCCCAGACTAATCATGGACATAGATCCAACTATAACAACTATTTAAACACAAAACGTAGTTCTAACACTCACAATCAGATATTTAATCACCACTCACATAATGATATATCGAATATTCACAACCCTAACCAGACGCCTATTTTACGCCAAAATCCTGACTTTAATCCTCCTAATCAGGGTCCTCCATCCATTACCCAAATTAAATCTAGGTCTGATGAACAGCTCTATAACATACCATCTACATCCTTGAATATTGATTCCTGTAGAGATGATAATGTGATTCTAGACAATCAGCCTTTTTTAGACAGGCACCCCAAACCCAGGTTTCATCAACCGAAAATCGCAGAATTTCTAGAGCCCCTAGTCACAAATATACCACATCAGAGAGGAAAAAGAGCCCACGAAGACGTGGCAAGAGAGGACGAAAGTCAACCCTCAAAGAGGGTATATTGCAGAGATTAGCTAGTGGTATCTTTAATCTTTCCTCCCACACATTATCAAAAGATGAAATAAGAGTCTTAGGTAAAGGTCTATCTTTTAGTCCCTCCAACTCCCACAATATGTTCGCGCTGTATGTAGCAATAAATAGATTTATTCATAAATTGTCTCTACAGAAATACTTTGCAGAGAAGAAATTGAAATCTGATATGTGTCCTATTTTTTTTTTTTTTTTTTTTTTTTATTGAGGTGAAAAGTGAAACAGTACAAAGTAGTCACAAATATATGTCCCCAACCCGTGGGGGCAATATTACACAAATATACATCACATCACATCCATTTAATAATACATCAAGGATATAAAACACAAATAGCGGCTGGTATTCCCATCACTATGAGCAATAAGGGACCTAGCATCCAAAATTAACTACTTGTAGTGTAAAATTGTCTATGTGACTAGTGAATCTTTAAATGAACCTCAGCATTTTAAAGTTTTTAACATATATGGCCTCTTGTTAAGACCTCACAATCTTAACTACTCGTGGGAGTTGAAAAAGAAAAATATAGCATTAATCACTATGTTTAAGCACATCTCTACTATGACTTGTACCTCTTAAGTTGACCTATAGAATAAAATATAGTCCTGAGGGCATGGGACCTATGCCCCAGGACGGCACCTATGCAGATAAGTGTTATTGGTTAGTAAACATAGTAATAGATATATCAATTAGAACTAATGGGTCATCACAGAATCTATAAACTATGAATTGTCCCCATGGAGGAAGGTATATTGTAAGTGTGGATGATTAGAACTCTATCCTAGTCTTATTTTCATTATTGGTATATGCCTCAGATCTAAGTAAAAAGTAAGCATAGATATTTGTCCTTCACAGACGTCAAAATACACAGAACATACATAGTATTTAACATTTTTGAGGTTCTACCCCCCTCTGGTGGGGGTTACCGGTACCGGGAACAAACCATGTATAAAAGGTATTTGTTGGACTATCTAATGAATATAGGTGTAGTGTAATCTAGATGGGGTACTGGGTAATAACAAAGCTTATTCGGGTTATTATAAGGTATACTGGTTAAGAATTATATGAAACCAAGGGATACTAGCTAGCGTCTGCAAATTATACTAAACATTTATCCCAAAATGCAATCATTTCCTGTAAAAGCTAGGGGAGGGCTGTTGCATTAAGACAGATTATATATGACCTCATTTACTACCGCCAAAAACATCCAAACATGCAATATAAGATAGGAGCACAATATTACTAGCTGCATCTCCACCAACTAGCCCCCACGCATCAATAACAATCATATCTACAACAGTTATGTGAACAACGTCAAACGTTTACCGGATCCCCAATTTTACCTATGAACTAAGTATGCATGATAATGTTAACTACGCCTACAAATAGCTGAACGGTGAATAAACAGTAGATACACAAGTTAAGCTAACTATATATCAACCACTTCTAAAACTCTCATTAACAACCCTCTGAGTGTAAACAGTCATTAAACCTAATGTGTATTTTGCCAGAGCCCCAGCCACTATTCCAGACCTATGGAGTATATGAGCGGATGAGGGAAGCACTCATCCAATACCCTTCCTGCCGCTGATACAGTCTCTGATAAGTAAGTTATGGGTGACTGGTTTCAGAGGTGATATCGTACACCTGTCCCATAGTATGTGATTTACTTGCACATCAAATGGTCCGCCTGATATGTGTTGTGATGGGACTGACCCCATTATAAACATCTTAGATTGAATTGTCCTCCAGTTTCGACTATCTGAAATGTTGCCAGAAGCACTGAGTTCCAAAATTGGTAGTTCAGACCACTGAGATATGGCATCATAGTACCAAGGCAAGTACAAGACTCCTGGCCATACCCCGCTCTCTATACAGACCTCTTGTTCTCCGACCACATTGACCATGTCCTTTTCCCGGGGATCGGCCGCCTCCCCTGGGCTCCAGGCAGCTGTATAATCCTCCAAGAACACCGCCTCAGTGATCTCTCCTCCCGGAGGTACAAAGAGGTGGCTGGGAATCAGTTGCTGTTTTAGTGTAGCTCCCTCCTCACCTACTTTAGTGCTCAATTGCGTTAACTGAGGGCCAGTCGGCCACGAGGCCGGTCTCCAAGTATCACAGTGTGACCGTATTGCTGCTCCACTGGTCGCAGCATCCATTAAGAGGTTGTCATTGAATATAACCCCAGAGCGTGGAGAGTCAAATAGTGTATGTATCTGGTCACATAAGTTCCGCTCGAAATCATCCAGCAGCGCCTGGATAGTGCAATAGAGGTCTTCCATGGCTTGCAAATGTAGAAGGGACAATAGATCAGTGCCGCTATGTGATAATAGTATTTAGCACCAAAACTGGTATCTGCGTGCTGTTTGCCTCAGGAACAACTCGAGGGTTTAGAACGGCGTTAGTATCTGCGTACTTTAATCCTGAAACAGGAACTATGGGGGGGTAGATGAAGGTCCAGGCCGCAAAAAGGCCTCCGCTGTGCACCTCCTCTAGTATGGTCTGCTGGGCTGGTTTGTCAGGGATGAAGGATAGATATATCTGTTCCTCAAATGTTCAAGCATACGTTCCCACTCAATATAGCTGTAGTTTATACATACAAAAGGCAACCAACAGCGGATTTGATTACACTAGATAACAGCCCATGTTAAAAGCAGCCATCTTGGTCGATGGTCGGACACGCCCCCCGATATGTGTCCTATTTTAACTGATAATATGGCTAGTAGGCCATCTTCCAACATAATCTATCACAAGCCAGAAAGCTTAACTGATCATTTACTGGATGATTATGTTCATTCTCAAATGAAACCAAAATCAAACTTTAACCCTATTCTTAATAACAATACACATCTTAATCTGTTTAAAGAATATATACTAGACAATTTAGAGAAATTACCTAAACATAAACACTACACTAAATCTAATCTTAATTATGAAGAAAGAAATGCTTTAAAATGTTTGAAAAATAATAAACAGCTAGTGATACGTCAAGCTGATAAGGGGGAGGAATTATACTACAGGATTTATCTGATTACCTAATAGAAGCCTATAAAATACTTGGCGATAGGAACTATTATCAGAAATTACCACCAGACCCTACAGACAAATATCTTAAAATACTTTTAGGGATTGTTAATTTCGGGTACCAAGGAGGCATTCTAACAAAGGCAGAGAGAGATTATTTAATTCCTGTTAAACCAAACTGTGCATTTTATTATCGCCTTCCCAAGGTGCATAAGAATGCACTATGTCCCCCAGGCAAAACAATTATTGCCGGTATTGGCAGTCTAACTGACAATATGTCAGCTTATGTGGATTTCTATTTACAACAATATGTGCTCACATTAGACTCATATATTAAGGATTCTCCTGATTTGATCCACAAATTGGAAAATCTTACTATACATGAAGATTATATATGGATCTCATGTGATGTACATGCATTGTATTCTAATATACAACATCAATGGGGGCTTCAAGCTATCTCTAAATATTTGGCTGATGATTTCTATATTCCGGATCTACAGAAGGAATTTATTTTACAATTAATTGCTTTTATATTACAACATAACTATTTTGTTTTTCAAGACAAATATTATTTACAACTCAAGGGTACAGCCATGGGGACCAGGTTCGCCCCGAGTTTTGCCAACCTTTTTATGGGTACATTTGAAGACCTCTAAATCTATAATTCGGGATACCGGTCAAACCTGGTCTTCTATGGCAGATACATTGACGATTTGTTGTTTTTGTGGAAGGGAGATATTGGTGCTGTTGAATCTTTTGTTATACATCTCAATTCTAATAATATGGGTTTGACTTTCTCGAGCAATATTGAGAAGAGATCTATAGTGTTTTTAGATCTTTGTTTGTTCTTTTCCTCGGACAACAGAATCATTACCACTACACATTTTAAGACTGTGGATTGCAACAGTTATCTTAACTATAAGAACAACCATCATAATGAATGGAAAAAGAACATACCATTTGGTCAATTTAAAAGAATACGCAGAAATTGCAGCCTTTTGAATGATTTTGAACAGCAGAGTATTATCCTTACAAATCGCTTAATTGAAAAAGGATATCCTGAACAAATTATTAGAGATGCTTATAAACGTACTAAAACTGACGATAGGAATTCCTATTTTGGACCAAAAGTCAAACATAACACCATCAAAGATTATCAAGCTAATTCTACTTTTACCACCCAGTATAGTATAAATCACTTTAGAATTAAAAGCATCCTCAGAAAACATTGGGATTGCTGCGTAGGGATCCCATACTTGGCCAACTATTAACATCTGAACCCAGATGCATATTCAAGAGGGCACCAACATTGAAAAACTATCTGGCACCCAGCAAGGTGGTAGTTAGTAAATCAACTGTTAGAACTGATCATACCAAATCAATAAAAAATTCTGACATTGGTACATCATCTCTTTGTAGACCTCTTGCTAAGAAGGGGATCAACAAATGCCATCATAAGAATTGCAATATGTGTAAATTTATTAACCTGGCTGCAAGTTCTTTTCTCATACGACAAACAAAAAATGTATGATTCACCAGAATTTGTCATGTACATCCATGTACGTAGTTTATTTGCTCACTTGTAGAATTTGTGGGGTCCAATACGTGGGCCGTACGTGCAGATTAATCAGAAATAGATGGAATGAACATTTTAGAAATATGAAGAACAACTTTAAGAAACACAGTGTCCCGAGACACTGCGATTTGAACCATAACGGTTTTCTTGATATATTTAACATCTGTCCCATTGAATCCATCCCTCCATCTCATTTATATAATAGATTTCACAGATTGAGACAGAGGGAAACATATTGGGTCTATAAATTGAAGACCATGTTTCCCTCTGGTCTCAATCTAAATATGGATTTAGCAGCCTTCTAACCACTCACACTTTGTACGACATTTTATGTATTTTATAGTATACACCTTATGTGTGATTTCATATATAATCACATTCATTCCATTGGTTTATGTTTCTCACTACACTTTGGGTCTGTTAGTAATTATTACCATCATTGCCATATATCATTTTCTTAAAAGGTTATTATCACCAATATGGATATTTTAGCAAATTTTTTAATTTTTAATTTCCCAATCAGGTATGCTACTTACCCTTTGTCCATACAGAAGCCTCTCATATCTTCAATATATATTATATTATGTGTTTACTAATAAATTATTACTATTACGACTGCATTTAGTTTATATCCTGTCTAGTTTGCACCAGGGGCGTATTAAGGCATAGGCCAACAAGGCCTGTGCCTAGAGTGGCAGATTTTGGGGGGCGGCACCTGCCACCGGCCGCTGCACTAACTGTGGCAGGCTATAAAAAAATAACTTGATTTTGGCCGCCAAGCAGTCACGTGACCGACTTTTTTCCGACATGGATTGAGGGAGTAAAGCATGTGATCTCCCAGGCAGCAATGGGGTTAGGTGAAGTCAGTGGCAACAGAGACGGCGTGTAGATGAGTCACTTAACTCAGATAGGTCCAGAGGCAGACCAACAGGGGGTGCAACAGGTGCAGGTGGCCCCAGTAGGAGGAGGGGAGGGGGGATCAAGCAGCAGCAAGTTACTGTTAATGTCTGCCTGGCACGTTTTACTCAGAACAGTCAGAGGAGGAGGGGTTGGGGAGAAACACAAGTAAAATAGCGTGAGCGGTGAGCCGTTTAGTTACAGCTCTGGGTGACTTGTTGATTGCCCTCGTTCCTGCAATGAACAATAAATCAGCCTTTCAAAACTGCTCAGTGCTGCCTGTAATATTGTTTATTCTGCAGCGTGGGATGTGTTTGGGTCTCAATTTATTCTCCGTTACTCTGGCAGCAGCTCCCGCCTCTCACAAACAGCACACTGACAGGCTCAGAAGAACAGCGCAGGCTCTTAATAAATGTGAGCCTTGAGGGAATGCCTGTCCTCTGCCTTGCTGGGTAGCAGCACCAGCTCACAGCACCATGCCCTGCTAGTACTACACTGATGACCAAATATGCATTGCAAGCTGAAACACTCAGCTTCACCAGCAACAGCAAGTCTGAATTCAATAAATGTTTGGCCATTGCTCTTTTCAGGAAGCTGTGTGTGACACTGTGTGGGCTATCAGCATGGTTTTTTAATGTCTAAATATAAATATAGATCCGATCTACATATTACCTTGCACCCTGTTCACTTGATTATACCCAAAGAAAGGAGCCTTATAGGTTATATTTATACTGCAGTGCAAGAAAGACCGCATACAACAATATTTACTTTCTCCAAAGTATTAGATTTATGTGTAGCATGCATGGTCTTTAAGTGTATAGATACTCTGCATTACATATGGTAGCAGAATTATTATTCATGTGTGTGTATATATATATATATATATATATATCCACAAAATAAAGCAGGCACTCTCCGTTTAACTTTGTCGTTTAATGGTAAACGTTTTCGGGGTCTCCCCCGTCCTCAGACCACTTACAGATATACAATAACACACAACTTAAATAGCTACTCACCCTCACCGTGTCAAATCGCCAACAGACTCTCAACTTCCGTGTCGCGCAACTGCGCATGCGCGCCTGGAACTAAGGAGAGCCGACAGGGACCAACCACCCACCACTAAAAGCAAAAGTGAAAATCAACATCACACAGAATAATGCAGCAGTGCAGACCGCTAACTACACATAGTACTATAATGCAAACTGATATTATTACCCTATACTAGGCATATTGTAATATACACAGACCTACCCCCAAACCTTTTTTGAACCTTATATCTTCAAATGTTATGCATACACATATTGCCATTTTGCCACAAAGGGATATTATTATGTTCTTATACTGTTATATTTACACTGTTATATTTACATATTTACACAGAGGGGATATCAGTGTTAGGTAGCATTACTCTTCATGTATTACACTCATGCCCCTAACTGAACAATTAGCCCAATACCTCTTTCACCAACTTAAAGGTGTTGGACCCCTGTGCATATTACTTTACCACAGAGCACCCCCCATATCCACTTTACTATTTGATAGCCATCCTCAGTTACATGGATGCTTAACTATCAGTGGGGAACCCAGCCGTAAAGATAATGAGCTGCATTGCAATTTAATTGCATGTATTCAATCCAGCCATGGACATACCCAATCATTTTAGCTTAAGCTCATATCTTACTGTGAAGGAGGCAGTAGGCATACATCCACTACAAGTTTTACAAGAAACATTGGTAATCCAAATGGACATTCAGCCCCTTTGGGTACATAGTCTCCAGGTTAAAAATCCACTGAGACTCCCGTTGTAGTAGACGCCTGCCCCTGTCACCCCCCCCTAGGATTGCGTGGAATGTGATCTATGATAATATACCGAAGGTCAGATACAGCATGACCACTGGTACTGAAGTGGCGAGCCACCGGTTGATCTGAATCACCATCCTTAATTGCCAGCCGAATCGCTGACCGGTGGTTCGCCATCCTCGTCCTGAGATCATCCTGGGTCTTACCCACGTAAAATTTACCTCACGGACAGTGTAGTAAGTAAACAATATACGTGGTTGTGCAAGTCACCCTGTGCAGGATCTTATATTTTTTATTAGACCATGGATGTTGAAACGTGCTGCTCTGGGTTAACCCACCACAGGTAGTGCAACCACTGCAACGGAAGCAACCTTTTTTCGTGGTTTTTAACCATGTACTAGGCATATAGCTGTCACTATTGTCGGGCCTCAAGAGCATATCTTTCAGTGATCTTCCACGTTTGAACCCAACCAAAGGTGACACACAGGATGCAAAGGGTAGTGTTTTGTCACTCTCCAAAATGTCCCAATGTTCCCTCAAGATATTGGAGAACTGTAGCTTTTCAGGTGAGAAGATGGTGGTAAAGATCATCCTCTTCTCACTCTTATCCCTCTCCATCTTAGTGAGTGCCTGTTCCTGTGTAAGCCCTGATGCTTCAATCAGTGATTCGTCAAGATGCTTAGAACCATAACCACGGTCCATGAATTTCTTGTACATTTCCTGTAGTTGCTGTTCCTTCCTTTCCTGGTTACTGTTATTGCGTACCACTCGCTTAAACTGTGATCTTGCCAGTGATTTTTTCAAACTAGGAGGATGGCAGCTTGTAGCATCCAATAATGAGTTCCTGTCAGTTTCCTTATAATATAAGGTTGTGCTGATACCTGTGTTTTCCTTAAAGATCCTTAAATCCAGGAAGTCGATGGTATGTATATCATAGGTCATCTTCAACTGTATATGTGGATTCACCTTGTTTAATTCTGCATACCACACCAGTAACTCATCCTCTGTCCCACACCAGATAAGGAAGAGATCATCTATATAACGTCGGTATAACCGTATTCTGTGATCCCCAAAGGCAGTAGTGGCGACCGTTTCGAAGTGGGCCATAAACAGATTCGCATAAGATGGGGCCACGTTGGACCCCATCGCTGTTCCTGAGATCTGTAAATAAAAGTCCCTCTCAAATTTGAAATAATTGCATCTCAAACAGAAATCCAGTAGTTCAGACATCACATCCACTGGAGGCCCAATATAAGGATGTCTAAGAAGATGGTACACCACAGCAGCCATACCCTGATCATGGGGAATCACGGTGTATAAACTGGTCACATCTAGTGTGACCAGAAACTCGCCTCCACCAGATGTGCGATAGGTCTTTAGCAACTGTATCAACTCCATGGAGTCCAGGAGAAAGGAGTCAGTGTGCCTCACGATTGGTTGCAGAATACTATCGACAAATGTAGCCAGGGGTTGTAAGATAGATCCCCTGGCTGACACAATCGGTCTTCCTGGAGGTGTGATTGGATTTTTGTGTACCTTCGGCAAGGTATAAATCACAGGGACAATAGGATGCCCAACTTGTAGGTAATCCCTCAAGGCCTTATCAATAAAGCCTTGTTGGTAAAGACATTCCAAATAGTTGTCAATTCTTGTCTTAAAGGCTCCAGTGGGGTTACCCAGGTAGTCGTCTATATGTGCCACCATCGGACAATTGCTGTACAATTTCCTGCTTATAGTCCCGATAGTCTTGCAGGACCAGGGCCCCTCCTTTGTCCGCCTCCCGTATCACTAAATCCTTATTATTCTGTAGGCTTTTAAGAGCTAAGCGCTGTCCAACACCTTTAAGTTGGTGAAAGAGGTATTGGGCTAATTGTTCAGTTAGGGGCATGAGTGTAATACATGAAGAGTAATGCTACCTAACACTGATATCCCCTCTGTGTAAATATGTAAATATAACAGTGTAAATATAACAGTATAAGAACATAATAATATCCCTTTGTGGCAAAATGGCAATATGTGTATGCATAACATTTGAAGATATAAGGTTCAAAAAAGGTTTGGGGGTAGGTCTGTGTATATTACAATATGCCTAGTATAGGGTAATAATATCAGTTTGCATTATAGTACTATGTGTAGTTAGCGGTCTGCACTGCTGCATTATTCTGTGTGATGTTGATTTTCACTTTTGCTTTTAGTGGTGGGTGGTTGGTCCCTGTCGGCTCTCCTTAGTTCCGGGCGCGCATGCGCAGTTGCGCGACACGGAAGTTGAGAGTCTGTTGGCGATTTGACACGGTGAGGGTGAGTAGCTATTTAAGTTGTGTGTTATTGTATATCTGTAAGTGGTCTGAGGATGGGGGAGACCCCGAAAACGTTTACCATTAAACGACAAAGTTAAACGGAGAGTGCCTGCTTTATTTTGTGGATATTTGTTTGCTTGCAAGCGCACCCCGGCAGCTGGATATAAGAAGAGTGTGCTGGTTCCCTGCTTCTGGTTGTATTTATATATATATATATATATAATAAATATAGATATAAAAAAAATATAGTAAAAAAATAATATGGCTAAAAAAGGCCTAAAACAGGGGGGGGGGTGGATGGTTTGGGCAGCAGAATTTTTTTTTGCCTAGGGCAGCACAAAACCTAAATACGCCACTGGTTTGCACTTATCTCTTCTTTTTCCTAATTGTTTTCCATGTCAAGGGTTTTTGGTTCTTTTAGCCTGCTATTTTATTACTTTGTATATTGAATGATTAGTATCTCAGTATTGGTCATATTGTATCTTTCATTACTTATTCACCACATCTAGTTCACTCCTTATTGCTATGATCGTCTGTGATTACCATCCCATGGTTGTTTTGTTATCTATTCTATTATTGTTGTCTAGCATAATATTATCTTATCTTGATACTAGTATCTTGATATGACATTATTATTATTATTATTTTTTAGCCAATCTTAAATTATTTTTATTTATCCAGGTCTCGGATCCGTTTGGATGTACTATATCCTACTTATCTATGCATGTAGTGGTTATGATTTAATTCTCAGTTTGTACTTAATGGGTGGAGTAGTAGAGTGGGTGCTCTGTGTGGCCCCCCCGAGGGCCGTGGGAGTGAAGTGCATATACGCGGACATATTATTATGTTCGTGTGTATGTATTTTTTCATTGCAGTGTTTTCGGTACTATCTTCACATCAAGATCTCTTGTCATATATTGCATGAAACGGTGTTTCCGTTTTGGCTTTCATTATGTTTAACAGCTGTGTTATTTGGGGGTGTGAAAATCCGCCAGACGCCGATTGGTTGATACTAGTTATAAGTGTAGCAGCTTTGTAACTGTTTTTATAGCCTGATTAAACCGTGCTGTGACATGGAGAAACGCATTGCTTATGTGATTTTAAGCTTTTTAATAAATCTTTGATGTTTTGTTACATCGCTGCTGCACTCTTTTATTCCTGGACTGTGTATTACTGGGGCTCCCTGTTGGTTGTACACTTCATCCACTGCGCCTTGGAAAACACTATCCTCTGCTAACAGCGAAGAAGTCTGTGGGAATCATACTGCTCCTGTGGATCCCTGTTGTTGGGATAAATACACTATTTGATCCAGGTGCCTGGGGAGTCTGCCAAGCGACTCTTTGGACTTGGCCTACCTATACTGCACATTAGTGCTTTTCATCACGTGAGTAGGATATCTATACACCTGCAAATCCTACTTGTTGTCTTGTTTTTACCTGCACTATGTGGCGCCCTCTGTCTCTCTTGTTTTAGATATACCACTTTGTGTCAGGACTCGACAAACCAGAGGAGCCGCCAGAGAAGTGTCTTTGGACATTGCCATTTATCCTTTAATTGGCTTGTAGATCAGCCTTATCTGCTTCCTCCTGGATACAACACACTTCTGATCACCTAACTCTAATTTTGAAGTCCTAATTTTTAATTTTGGGACATATATATTTTGACTTTGGTACCATTCAGGATATTATTATTGGTTTGTAAGGATATTATTTGTTTATTTATATTATTACACTTATTGTTACTGGACATTTATATTTCTATATCATATATCATCACTCACTTTGATATCCTATTAGGATACTGTATTATATTTAATATTGGATATATACCTCTTATTCAGAATACTTTTTATTTTGAATATTTATTAGTATTTATCATTTATTTATTATTTTCTGGCGCCTCTTACTGATACCTGCCTTAAAATAAATACTAACTTACCTGTGAAATAATACCTAAGCTGCCTTACATTAACACCTAACATTACAAAAAACAAAAAACACTAAAATTACAAAAAATAAAAAAACTACCATTACAAACAATTTCAAACAAAATTATATAAAACAATAAAAATTATTCCTATTCTAATAACCTTTAAAAAAAAAACACCCCAAAATAAAAAAGCCTAATTTAGAATAAACTACCAAGGGCTCTTAAAAGGGCCTTTTGTGGGCCCTTAAAAGGTTATTTTGTAGGATATTGTCCTAAAGTTAACAGCTCTTTTGCCACAAAATAAAAAACACCCCCTAACAGTATACAAACCTCCACCCCAAACCCATAAAAAAATAAAAAAATAAAACCTAATCTACCCATTGCCCTGAAAAGGGCATTTGTATGGGCATTGCCCAAGCCCTAATCCCTAATTTAAAAATAAGAACCCACCCCAAAACAAAAAAAACAAAAAAAATATTACTCAAAATAAGAAACAAATTATCAAAAGGGCCTTTTGTGGGCCCTTAAAAGGGCCTTTTGTAGGGCATTGCCCTAAGTTAAACAGCTCTTTTACCTGAAAATAAAAATACAAAGACCCACTAACATTGCAAAATACCCCCACCACCCAAATCCACAAAATAAAAAAAAACTATTTAAAAAACCTAAGGTACCCATTGCCCTGAAAAGGACATTTGTATGGGCTTTGTTCTTAAAAAGGAATTTAGCTTATTTATGAATAGCCCAAACCCTAAACTAAACCCCCCCACACCAAAAACCCTTAAAAAAACTTATCGCTAACCCCCGAAGATCCACTTACAGTTTTTGAAGTCCCGCTTGAACGATCTTCATTAGGCGGCGAAGTCCTCATCTGGGCGGTGAGAAGTCTTCATCCAGGCGGCCTCTTCAATCTTCATCCAGGCGGCGAAGTCCACATCCAGGCGGCCTCTTCTATCTTCACCCAGGTGACTCAGGTGGCATCTTCTATCTTCATCCTGGTGGTGCGGAGCAGGTCCATCCTGAAGACATCCGGAGCGGAGCATCCTCTTCATACGGTCGCTGCCATATACTGAATCTTCAATGCAAGGTACGCAATTCAAAATGGCATCCCTTGCATTCCTATTGACTGTTTTGATTTTGAAAATTCAAATCAGTCAATAGAATGAGAGCTAATGCAAACTATTTAATTAAGTAGACAAATAATTCCTTGCACTTCCAGGTAAGATTAGAAAAAAAACATCCAGATGAGAAGCGTTAGAAAAAAGTAAAACAAAATCCTTTATTATGTATGGTATAATATCATACAGATTAAAAGAAAGAGAATGTAAAATACATCTGACTGGTTTTGGCTCAAACAGCCGTAGTCATAGACGTAATAAGTGTTAACACCTGTACACTTTATATACACCGTAACAACTCCCTTGTGGTAGTACCTTAAGAACAAAATATAGCTCTAATGTGAAATTTAAAGGCCCCTTTATGAATTAATTACCTACAAATACAAATGTTTTCCAGTACGCTATTAAACCAAGATATAATCAAAACCATATTATTACAATTATACAAGAATGATATTATGGAATACATTAGGAGAGGAAGTAATTTCGCTATTACATTGGAGCATATATATACTTATCCAGTGATAATGTTGGATCAATATGACCAATTTGTAAACACCGTAGCACCTCTCCTATAGAAGTACCACGGCAAAACATAACACACAGTTGCGATTAACTCCCTGCTTATACAAGACTTATACAATTCACTGTTACATAAATAGATAAACAATATGATTAGATGAGTGCTTTTTAGATATAGCAGAGGTATTGTTATTATGTAAATATATAAACATGGAAGGGTAATAATTCAACTAACCTGACGAGGCCTATATAGATGGTAAGTTGGATATGATAACAATTGGATAAATGTAGCCTGTTTTGGAACCGTGAACAGTAAGCTATGAACAGAAATTTAGAATTAAAGATAAATACTAGTGGAGTCCATCCTAAACAGACCATCTTAATACCAAACTAAGTATATACATAGTTAAAGCCAGGTTATATAGGAATAACGTGCTGATGGGTGACGTAGTTGATGATGAAATTATATGATTAAAGCAGGCATTAATACGAAAGATGGATAATTACCCATCACTAATTGTACATCATACCAATGCTAAGAATAATAATAGTAAAAATAATAATACATTCCATTACATCATCAGAACATAGACCTTTATTTGGTATAGTGGAAAATATACGATAATGATAGACTGTTCATAGGCCATAAAAAACTGAATTGTAATAAGTTATTGCAAGTAACCAAATAACCCAAAATTTCTGGCCTAGATTTATCTATGCCAATAATTTATTATGTCAAATTCTGAGTTGAAACCTCCAGGTAGCAGGCTACCGAGCTTGTGTATCCAGTAGATTTCTTGTCTGGATAGTATCTGTAGTTTGTCTCCCCCATGAGGGGGGGGGTAATAATTTGCTTGATGACCTGCCACCTGAAGGTCGCAACTTCACCTCCATGTATTTCCAGAAAATGTTTGGCAAGTGCAGACACTGCCCTCTCATGTGACACATAGGACAAATGTTCCCTTATGCGTTTACCTACTATGCGGGTGGTCCACCCAACATATTGTTTATGGCATTGTGTACATTCAATTAAGTATATGACATACTTGTTGCAGCATTTAATGCAGCCTTTGGTGTCAAATACTTCCAAAGTGGTAGCAGATGTAAAGGTTTTGGACACGTACATGTGATCAAATGATTTACATGATTTTTTGCCGCAATTGTATGTACCATTTACTCTTAACCAAGAACTACCACTATCTTGTTTATGGAGTAAGCTTGGAGATAGCTTATTACCCAGAGTTAAATTGTGCTTTTAGACAAAGTAACAACCATCCTGGATGGTCTTATGTAAAATCATATCTCCTCGTAAAATTGGTAGATTTTTCTTGATCACCTGGCAGACCTGATGGTATTGATTTGAATATGCTGTTATCATAGTGGGTTTGACTTTAGTATCAGTTTGTTTCTGCATACTAATGTTTTTTGGTTCAAACAGTTTTTGTCTTTCTATTCGGTTTACCTCCCAAAAAGCTTTATTTACAATTTTCTTGGGATAGCCCCTGGCTTTGAGTCTCATTTTTAGATTCTCACTCTCTGCTAGGAAATCCCTTTCCGAGGTACAGTTTTGCTTGATTCTCATGAACTGACCCTTTGCTTTACCTCTGAATACATGTCCGGGGTGACTACTCTGGGCATGCAGGTGGGTATTCCCAGAGATTGGCTTCCTGTAGAGAGATGATGAGATAGTTTTAAGACTATAGTCTTATGTCAAAGTTATGTCCAGTTTATTGTGTTTTGATTCCACTCAAATGTAAATTTCAATCCTACGTCATTATTGTTAAGATATTCAACCAAGTTGAGTGCTTGTTGATAGTCTGCTGACCAAACAATAAGAAGGTCATCAATAAATCTCATGTATTTAACAAAATACTGAGAAAACTGGTTATTGCCCCATAGACGTGGAACAGCTCCCACCAACCCATAAATAGGTTTGCGTAGGATGGAGCGAATTTTGCCCCATAGCGGTTCCACGTCTCTGGAGGTAAAACACTTCAGAGAACATAAAAAAGTTGTGTTGAAGAAGAAACTGAACGGCTCTGATTACAAAATCCTTGTATTTTATTGATAAGTTGGTACATTTCTCCAAAAAGAAAGACAGAGCTTGTAGCCCAAATGTGTGTGGTATAGATGAATATAAGGATAACACATCAATGGTTACCCAACTATATCCTATCTCCCAAGTGGTGTCTTCCAATTTGGACAAAGCATGAGTAATGTCTCTCACATAACTCGGCAGACGTTGTACAAGAGGTTGTAGAAAATCATCCACCCATTTGGATAAAGGCTATAGTAGAGAGACGATGCCTGCCGCTATGGGCCTGCTTTGTACACTGGTAAGGCTTTTATGGACTTTGTGAAAATGGTGGAAAATGGAAGTTATCGGATTATCAACCATCATACAGTCAAATGTCTGTTTGTCTATAATGCAACAAGTCCCTAGGTACCTTCTTAAAATGTATAGTGGGATCTCTGGATAAGACAGTATAAGCCTCCATGTCAGTCAGTTGTCTAAGGGCCTCATTGATGTACATATCTTTGTCAAGTACCACTATACTTCTGCCTTTATCTGATTGGAGGATAACAATATCTTTGTTATTCTGCAGATTGGTAATTGCTTCTCTCTCTAGTTTTGATAAATTAGACTGGTTTCCTGATCCTGACTTCGCTAATTTGGTTAAGTCTTCCATTACCCTCTTGTGAAAGACCTCCAAACTCTTATCTCTAGATTGTAGAGGATAAAAATTTGATCTAGATCTTATGGGGCTAGGCATTTGTCCTTTCAATGTGAGGACCGACATGTCTCCACTTGTGTGTGATAGATCTTCCAAATTTTTCAGAGCACACACATCACTGAATTACATATTTAACTGATGTACCTCCTGTTGATAAGTATGCGTAGTACCCCTCTCTGCATTATCAGTCTGAAAAGAATTTTCTGAGTGTGAGGTCTCTCACCAACTTATTGACGTCTAAAATTGTTTGAAACAGGTCAAAATTGTGTGTGGGAACAAAACTCATGCCATAGCTTAAAACTTTCCTCTCTACCTCTGACATTTGATAAGAGGACAGGTTAATCACAGTATGATCACTTAATGTTATCTGTGTCTCTGTGTGTTCCTGCTGTCTCTTACTGGATATCTCTGTGGTGGTATATCTGTGTTCTCCTCCCTCTGTGCAATGACCCCTCCCCCCACCTCTGGGTCATCTTGGAGCCCTCTGAAAAACCTGAGTGTTAGATTCTGATTCTAATATCATAGAATCTCTGGAGATATTACCTTGAGAGTAGTGTGACCGCCCCCTTCTCTGTCATCCCCCTCTTTTAGGTTTTGCGCCTGTACCCTTAGAGTCTTTTAGAATAATTTTGGGTAGCAAACCTGATTCAATTTTTTCTGTCATTATTGTTTGTATTTCATCTCTCTCTTGAACAACCCTCATTATCGAAACTAGAGGCAAATCTTTCCTCATCAGTTAGTTCTTGCTCTTTTAGGGACTAGTACTTGTGATTGGATTTTTTTTTGGTTTGTGTGTTTTGTATTGTTATTTGTTATCTGCTCCCATGTTATGATTACCTTGAATTTTATTAAGTGAGTGGGACCACTGTCTACCTCTCTGGCATCTTCGCCATATATACACCAAACCATTTGTATAGTCCTTCTGGTCCCTTAGGAATTTAGAATGTTTTTTTTTCTGAATGACTAATTTTCTAGATTCTTCTTTTACCCCTCTAAGAATGGTATCATATTGGGGATATATGTCACATAATTTGTATTTTAACATATCACTTTGTAACAGCATAATCTTATTTTTCACTTCTGTGAGTAGCATGTCCTTGTATTCAATCAACAGTGAAATAAGTCTGTCAATGCTTGATTCTATCATTCTATCATTCAATGAACCCCTGATCCTTAATTTCATATGTTGGAAATGTATTGATGCGGAGACCCCTAGGGATCATCTTCATATTAACATATTTAGAAAGTATCCATTTATCCCATCTTAATTTCTGTTCTTTTTTTTTTAGATTTTCCAAATCATAAAAGAAGTCTCCTAATATAGTATTCAGTGTGTCCTGTTCAAACACATCTGCAAGTTCCAATGTATTCAAATCCTTGTCATCTAGCTCTTTAAGAGAATAGAAGGTGTCAGTTTCTGTTGGATTATCCATAATACTGTTGTGTAAAACAAATGTCTATCCTGAATGGGCTTAGTACTGAGTTAAGTTAATCACCTTTATAGGGCTAGTTATTTGCTAGATATAGCTGTATGGTGGCGGCTGGACTCTCCCAGAGGGTTGAATAAAAGTGTACCCTGAGGAGTTACAATAAAAAAACGAACATGCATGGAAGTTATTCCAGCTTCTGTTCTATCTCATGGAGTGCTGTTCTCTCTCTTTCGAATTTTATGCAAATTGCTCTTGGGTCACCCTAAGAGTAATGGGGAAACCAGACGTGGACTCCATGCACACTTGCCCTTAGAGAGACACAACTGCACTTCACTGACGAGGCCCATAGGAGGCGAAACGATTGTCTGGGGTTGTTGCTTCCCTTGTTCAGAGAAGAATTGCCTGGTATTTCAGTGCTGGACTGTCATTGGGCAGGGTCAGACTGATATGCTTCAGGATATTTTTTCTCTGTGAAGGGGCATAGTGTGCTAAAAGAACGTGCACCCTGAGGAGTTACAATAAAAATGAACATACATGGAAGTTATTCCAGCTTCTTTTCTATCTCATGGAGTGCTGTTCTCTCTCTTTCGAATTGAATAAAAGTGTAGTCTGATCCAGGGAAATAGAATATAAAAAAAGGGAAAAAAGTCTCAGAGTACAAATAATATAGTAGTCAAAGGGAAGCTAATCACAACTTGCAGAGTGTAACACAAGGGAGCCTTTTAGACCATAATTGTATTGTATTGTATATATATATAAAAGTATCAGCCAGATTGGCAATGATCAATACAATCAGGTTTGCCAGGTGATCAAGAAAAATCTACCAATTCTACGAGGAGATAACATTTTAGGTGAGACCATCCGGGATGGTTGTAACTTTGTCTATAAGCACAATTTAACTCTGGGGAATATGCTATCTCCAAGCTTACTCCATAAACAAGATAGTGGTAGTTCTTGTTTAAGAGTAAAGGGCACATACAAGTGCGGCAAAAAATCATGTAAATCATGTGATCACATGTACGTGTCCAAAACCTTTACCTCTACTACCACTTTGGAAGTATTTGACACCAAGTGCTGCATTAAATGCGGCAAGAAGTATGTCATAGTATGTCATATACTTAATTAAATGTACACAATGCCATAAACAATATGTGTCACAGGAGAGGGCAGTGTATGCACTTGCCAAACATTTTCTGGAGATACATGGAGGTGAAGTTGTTACCTTCAGGTGGCAGGACATCGAGCAAATTATTACCCCCCCCCCCATCGTGGGGGAGACAAACTACATATACTATCCAGACAAGAAATCTACTGGATACACAAGCTCAGTAGCCTGCTACCTGGAGGTTTCAACTCAGAATTTGACATAATAAATTATTGGCATAGATAAATCTAGGCCAGATATTTTTGGTTATTTGGTTACTTGCAATAACTTATTACAATTCAGTTTTTCTTTGGCCTATGAACAGTCTATCATTATTGTATATTTTCCACTATACCAAATATATGCCTATGTTCTTATGATGTAATGTATTATTAATATTACTATTATTATTCTTAGCATGGGTATGATGTACAATTAGACATGGGTAATTATCCATCTGTCGTATTAATGCCTGCTTTATCATATAATTTCATCATCAACTAAGTCACCCATCAGCACGTTGTCAGCACGTATGTATATGCTCCAATGTAATAGCGAAATTACTTCCTCTCCTAATGTATTCCATAATATCATTCTTGTATCATTGTAATAATATGGTTTTGATTATATCTTGGTTTAATAGCATACTGGAAAACATTTGTATTTGTAGGTAATTAATTCATAACAGTGCCTTTAAATTTCACATTAGAGCTATGTTTTGTTCTTAAGGTACTCCCACAAGGGAGGTGTTTTGGTGTATATAAAGTATACAGGTGTTAACACTTATTACGTCTATGACTACGGCTGTTTGAGCCGAAACAGGTCAGATGTATTTTAATCTGTATGAGATTATACCATACATAATAAAGGACTTTGTTTTACTTTTTTCTAATGCTTCTCATCTGGATGTTTTTTTTTTCTAATCTTTCCTGGAAGTGCAAGGAATTATTTGTCTTATTGTTTTGCTTGTGGAGTACAGGGACTCAATTCCGTCAGCACTCCCGGGACTTTTTAGCGATTCAGGTGCTTGTGACGTCATCATAAGAAGAGGAGGTGTATTGTTCTCTGCGAGAAGCCGAGCTGAGTGTACACGGGAGTGAAGCAACAAGAAGACTGGAATGCCAGAAAAGTTAATCTCTAAACCCATCCTTATGTTTAGCACAAAGAAATACGGTGACTTCTGTCTAATATTGTGGAATGAAATGTATGCTTTTACATAGCTCTGTGTTTAGAGGTGGGAGGAGTCATACCAGCTGTTAGCCTGAGTAAATTTTAACTAACAGCTGTCAGCATTGCACAGACTCCCTTCCTCTCATAGCAAGACAGATCTTAAGCTACTCATTTTCAGTTACTTTTCAGTTACTTTGGACTGACCGTATCAAGACTTGTGTGCTATAGGGACTGGGTTTTACATCGTTGCCAATCTGGCTGATACTTAAATTATGACATCATCTAATTCCTTAGAGCATGTAATTTTTAAAACTAGCTTCCCTTTAATACTCTGGGGCTGAATTATTAAGCACCGTATGGTGCCTAATACATTTGCTTCCGTGCAAGCCGTCAGGCTCACCGGAAACAGCAGTCAAGAAGCAGCGGTCTTAAGACAGCTGCTCCTTAACTGGTCCGCCACCTCTGAGGGACAGACAGCAATCAACATGATCAGATACGATTGGCCGCAAATCTGCAGGGGGCGGCATAGCACAAGCAGTTAACCAGAACGGCTTGTGCAAAGCTAAATGCTGACAGCGTATGCTGTATAAATTAACCCCTTTTGAGTTTAATCCATGCAAAAGGGTTAAAACATTATGGAATTACTGCTCGAGTCCAGAAGGGCACTGCTGGTCAAAATCAGAAACTGTCTCTTATCCAGTCGCCAGCAATAGTCACACAGCGGACTCCTTTGAGGGGGTTAAACACTATGGGGTAAATTTAACAAGTGCCGTGCGGACATGATTCGCTGTAGCATACATTGTCAGCATTTACCATTGCACAAGCATTTCTAGTGAAAATGCTTGTGCAATGTTGCCCCCTGCTCACCGGCGGCCACGCAGGCAGGGGGTGTCAATCATCCCGATCGTATTGGATCAGGGGATTGCAGTCTGCCACCTAAAAGGTGTTGGACAAGTTATGGGGCAGGTGTCTTATGACCGCTGCTTCTTAACTTATGTTTCCGGTGAGCTGGAAACATTGGATGTAGAAAGCAGCATCCGCTGCTTGTTAAATCTACCCTATCATATTAAAGGGTCACTAGTCTTAAAATGATATGCTCTAACAAATTAAAAGATGCAATTTGTTTTACTATAATGGCCCTTTAAGTGTACATTTTACGGGAAAATTAAATGTAAATT
Organism: Bombina bombina; assembly: GCF_027579735.1. Lineage (NCBI taxonomy): Eukaryota > Metazoa > Chordata > Amphibia > Anura > Bombinatoridae > Bombina > Bombina bombina. Next base: position 215,189,508 of record NC_069502.1, read on the forward strand.
TTGACTTGTATTTTGTTTTGTCTCAAATGATTAAAAAATGCAATACAATAATGTATATGCAATTTGTAGGCTACATATTAAATGAGAATTATTTACAGCCTACTTCTCTGAATACAAAATTAACTGTTTTCATTATATTTGTAGGTTGACCCTAAATTAGAAAGACACTGGGTCCATGTCAGCTCAGATGGGTGCAGATTGGCCCTGATATGGAAACATGGAGGTATTTATATGGACACTGACATCATCTCAATTCGACAAATCCCAGATAAAGATTTTCTGGCTGCTCAGTCTTCCAAGTATTCTAGCAATGGTGTATTTGGCCTTTCAGTTGATCATGACTTCTGTTGGAAAAGCATGGAAAGCTTTGTCAAGAACTATAATGGAGCTGCATGGGGACATCAAGGACCAGAACTGTTCACACGAGTTCTGAAACAATACTGCACCTTGCCTGCCTTTAAGTCTTTAGAGGACATCATGTGTGGAAACATCTCTTTCTTAAACCCCCAACGCTTTTACCCTATTTCATATCCATCATGGAGACTTTATTACT